>NC_091988.1:40997929-41030429 GCF_044704955.1 Pristiophorus japonicus | reverse complement strand
GGTTTTATGAAAGGGAAATCACATTTGACAAATTTGCTGGAGTTCTTTGAGGATGTAATAAGCAGGGTGGATAAGGGGGAACCAGTAGATGTGGTGTATTTGGATTTCCAGAAGGCATTCGATAAGATGCCACATAAAAGGTTACTGCACAAGATAAGAGCTAACGGCATTGGGGGTAATATATTAGCATGGATAGAGGATTGGCTAACTAACAGAAAACAGAGAATCGGGATAAATTGGTCATTTTCCAATTGGAAATGCTAACTAGTGGGATGCCACAGGGATCGGTGCTGGAGCCTCAACTATTTACAATCTATATGAATGACTTGGATGAAAGGACTGAGTGAAATGTAGCCACGTTTGCTGATGATACAAATGGGTGGGAAAGCAAGTTGTCAGAAGGACACAAAGAATCTGCAAAAGGATATAGACAGGCTAAGTGAGTGGGCAAATATTTGGCAGATGGAGTACAATGTGCGAAAGTATGAGGTTATCCACTTTGGCAGGAAAAATAAAAAAGCAAATTATTTAAATGGAGAAAGATTACAAATTGCTGCAGTACAGAGGGATCTGGGTTACTTGTGCATGAAACACAAAACGTTAGTGTATAGGTACAGCAAGTAATCTGCAAAGTAAATGGAATGTTGGCCTTTATTGCAAGGAGGATAGAGTATAAAAGCAGGAAAGTCCTGCTACAACTGTATAGGGTATTGGTGAGACCACACCTGGAGTACTTCGTACCATTTTGGTCTCCTTATTTAAGGAGGGATATACTTGCGTTGGCGGCAGTTCAGAGAAGGTTCACTTGGTTGATTCCTGAGAAGAAGGGGTTGACTTATGAAGAAAGATTGAGTTGGTTGGACCTATATGAATTGGAGCTTAGAAGAATGAGAGGTGATCTTATTAAAACTTTTAAAGATACTGACGGAGCTCGACAAGGTAGATGCAGAGAGGATCGTTTCCACTTGTGGGGAATCTGGAACCAGGGGGAAAAGCAAAGTTTAAGAATAAGGGGTCGCCCATTTTGAGCTGAGATGAGGAGGAATTTCTTCTGAGGGTCGTAAATCTGTGGAATTCTCTGCCAGAGAGAGCTGTGGAGGCTGGGTCATTGAATATATTTAAGATGGATATAGACAGATTTTTGAACGTTAAGGGAATGAAGGGTTATGGGGAGCGGGAAGGGAAATGGAGATGAACCTAAGATCAGATTAGCCATGATCTTATTAAATGGCGGAGCAGGCTCGTAGGGCCAAATGGCCTAATCCTGCTCCTATTTCTTATGTTCTTAATGTGGTCTCCTGCACTAGTTTCAATTGCCCAAGGGGGGCCAGAGAGGAATTTCTCCAGATTTCTTTCCCATTTCCCGAATTGGCCTTCGATTTTTAATCTGTTTTTTTGCCTCTTCCAGGCTGCTGGTGGGTAGATGGTGTATAATCATGTGCGAAAGGCTTAATGGACCATATGGTATTTTCCTGTCATTTTCATATACGCTTTGTAAGTTCACACATTTAATCAATATGGGTATCTTGTAGAATCCCTGTGATGTACCAAGATGAGTCAATTTATGTCAATTAAAAACACAGCTAATTGCACATGCGTGGAAGAATTCATGCCGAAATTCATTGAGAATAGAATAGAAAAGGTGAGGAATGTGACTGGTGAAATTCAGGACTGAAGTGAGTCTCAATACTCAGTAATTCTCCTCATGCAAGCGAGTGTAACAAGAGAAGAACAGCCAAAAGTTACACTAATATTAGAGTACAAGAACGTGAATCTCTCTCTAGAATGTCCAAATAGTTCCCCAACTACTTTAGTTAAGGGGAGATGAATTAAATGGATCTCCCCTGCATCCTCCAGAGGATTGTTACAGAAAGAAAATGTAAGTCAACTGTTGCCACCTTTATTGCACCAAATAACCAAATTAACATTAAAAAAGCATGGAACAAGACCATTTTCATCAAGCCTTCACCTTCCCTGAACCACATACCACCCACAGCAAAATTTTCTGTAAATATTCTCCTTGTAGTTATGTGGATCAGGCTTCAAACAAATGCAAGTGGGGATGAGGGAGTTCCTTCTGATTTGTGTCCTGTGGTTGCATTCACAGACCTATTTAAATAGCCAAGTTATCCATTCTTGGTATTTTAAAAACTGAGATCATGTGCATTTAGTTTCTCCTCCAATAGAAAAAGTCAGTTATGTGAACTTCTTAATTTAAAACTCAAAGCCCCAGAATCATCCTCTTGACTATATTTTGAAACTGGCAGATTAAGTCAATGTCTTTTTGAAGGTGGCATACTTAAACATCACACAGTAATCGATACACGACTTCACCAATAAGCTGTACAAAAATTAGTTGAACTTGTTCCAATTTATGGTCAAATGTCATTGAGATGATCCTAAAACACGATTAGCCATATTGCAGCTAATGCATAGTCTCACTGAATTCAGTTTTCAACTTTTGCTAATTGACACATCATCTTTGCACACATTGCTTTTCCTGTTCCAAGGTGTTTTAACATACATTTATTGTAATCAAAAAATCTATCCGACTCTCCTTAGCACACTCACTTCATTGGTTCAAATCGCTTTAACATCGACTGTTATTCTCGCCATACAGATTAGTAATTTGTTTTAATTAATTATCATCCTCCATGTCATGTACATGGAAAATGTACAGCAGGGGACAGAGTACAGATGCTTGATGGTCACTGTCCTCTGGGTTGTTTTTTCTATTTAGTTTGTTAGCTTGTTTTCTGTTAACTCTGTTTTCAATCCAATTTCCCATTAAATGTGTAGCACAGAACTACTTTCAACAGCTGTTTCACATACTTGCTGATAAAATACTCTGTTTATAGTACAGGATAGTGTCATTGGCAGAAAGGAGCAAACAGCGACATTAAAAATCCACTCATCTCTATGCTGGTAATTCAGTAGTTCTATCAATACTTACTGGAACAGCATTTCCTTCACCATTACTTAACTTATGGGGAAATAAAAGTGTATTTAAAAAAAAAATCTGCAATGCACTAAATTACGTGGTTCACCCAGAATCATGAGATGATAGAATCATTAACCCTTCAGTATAGGAAGCAGGAATACACACGTGGATAAGCTGGTATTTACTATGTTTTACTGCTACTGAATTCACTGCTTCAATGCTGGAAAAAAATTTTTAAGAGCTTCAACAGTTGCTTCCAAGGTTTCTATACCTGCTGAAAGGAAGGGTTTTGATTGAGGCATTGTTTTAAAAAGTGCAACATTTATAGGGACGAAATCAGAGCAAAATGATGGGTTTCAACCTCATTTGCAACAATGAATTGTGCATAATGACAATTTCAACAATGGCAAAAGAAAGTATAGAAGTAGCTTGCCTGCCTCTTACACTCATAGCATTAGAAAACTTAAAATAATGGGGAAAAAATAACTTGCAAATGCATCAATGTTAAATTACCTTGTAAATTGCTTCTTGTATTCGGCCTTTCAACTTTGAGTTTCCTGTCTTCATCCCAGACACCAAAACTGTATCTCCTTGTTTGCCATGTTTCTCCATCTCGGATATGTAAGTTGGTGGAGTGTAGGTAGATTCAGAAAACTTGAGTATCCTGCAACAAATTGTCACCATGCTATTTACTCAAAACATTAGTTCTTTATTGTGGAGAAATATAAAGACAGACAAAAGTAGCAAGAACAGTTCATATCAGCTGGCTCATTTATACAAAATATTTGGCTCATAATAGCTGGCCCCGTATCACCACCTCTGTGCTATTTCTGATACAAGACAATAAACTAAATGCCCAGTTTCAGACTCCCAAATCTGCTCCCAAATTTCCAACAATGGTTTGATGCTTCACAGCTTTTAGTGGATTGGGGAAGAATAGTGAGGGGGAGGTAAAAGAAAGAGATGCTTACATCATCCAATGTAAAAAATCTAACCTTCAGGAACTAAAACATTTTGTAAATCTTGTTTGAGTTGTTATCACCATGGCAATACTACACAGCATTTATTAAAAAGCAAATATTAAGTCAATGGGCCAGAAATGGAACTTTTGGCGACATCGGCATTTTTCGCCAAATATACCATTAAAAATACCGATATTTAGTAAAGGCCTAAAATCGGCAAAAAATGCGCCAGACTGTAAAAAGCGGCATTGCACGAGGATTCGCGGTGGAAACCGCTAAGAAGACAGGCCCTGGGAGGAAGAAGAACACAAAAAAATTGCAAAAAGCAAAAAATCAAAAATCACAGAACAATCCAGCAAGTCGCAGAAAAAGAATTAAAAAATAAAAACTTTTTTTTGCAGGCCTTCATACTTAGCGCTGTTTCTGGGGTTTTCTTGGGTGGTATTTTTTCTCCTAACTACGGGTGCGCCGAATTTTAAGTGTTCACATTTTTTTTTGGTGTTGCAAGATGGTGGTCCGCTTTTCCGCGGTATTTCAAAACCACCGTCGCACAACTTTGGCGTATCTTTTACCGACAAAAAAGGTGAAATATCACCAAAAAAAACGAGCGCAGGGCTGGTCAATTTCTAGCCCTATATGCATTCTATATGAATCGCAAGCAAAGTCACAAATATTAAAACTGAAACATTCATATGGCGTGTGAAGGGAATCACTGGTCACTCATCTTCCAAGAAGCCAAGTGGTATATAATACTGTGCACTCCTATACCATTATTATAAGTTATACCCAGCAAGATAAATGAACACTTCGTAAAAACAAACATGTTCAAATGGGAGTAAATATACCTTCTTATAAATCTACTAAGCTCCACTGAGCAGATGTACCTCACTCAACAGTAGAGGACCAATGCACTGACAGACAGAAGCAGAATCAAGTACTGCCTACAAATGTGCATTTAAAACACCGGACAAATTTCATGATGGATTCACCAGAGGGAGGGAAAAAGCAGCATCCAAAACAAATCCGACACCAGCCTGACTGCTCCAAGACCCTCTGCCCTTCCGTTTAGTAAAGTCTTTGCTTAAGAATTCATAGCAATACATCGCTATTAAGAACTAGTTGGTTTATTAACAAAAGGTTTAACAATCACATTACACATTACCACTTCATCCACCAGGCGCACAACCACCTGCCTTGTCATGGAGCCCCTGAACCCAACTGACTGGGGTTTTATTGAGTCTTGTGAACATCACGTGACTGGCTAAGCCACTCACAACTCAACAGCTTTACAACTATTAAGTTGAACGTTTAAATCAAGTACCTTTTTTTTTTAAATAAAAAGGCACTAGAACACATAAATCCAAATTAACTTGGGAACTTTATCAAATTAAATCAAAATCATGTTCCCGGGGGTGATGATGCAATCCAGTCCCTCCGGTGTCCAATTCTCGCGGAAGGCCACGAGCGTACCGGTGGGCACCTCGTGCTCTATCTCCAGGGACACCCTGGCTCGGAAGTAACCGCGAAGAGAGACAGGCAGTCGGGTTGAACGACCCCCTCGACCGCCCGCTGCCTGGACCAGTTGATGGCCACCTTGGCCATGCCCAGGAGCAGTCCTATGAGGAGGCCTTCCGACTTGCCCGTTCCCCTCCGCACATGGTGCCCAAAGATCAGGAGCACGGGACTGAAGTGCAACCAGAAATTGAGGAGCAGCCCCTTCAAATAACGGAACAGGAACTGCAACCTCGCACATTCCATAAAAACATGGAACACGGACTCTTCCAGACCGCAGAAATTGCAGGTGGTCGGGGTGCCCATGAACCGACTTAAAAATTTATTGCACGGGACTGCTTTGTGCAACACCCGCCAGGCCAAGTTCCCAATAAATAAGGGGAGGACTCCCACTTAGAGTGCACTCCATTGGGGACCCCTGCCTCCTCCAGAGGGCAGGATGGTGCACCATGGCATGTCTGGATGGCAGACGAGGATGGCAAGGTGGAGAGTGTGCTGGAACAGCCTGTACAGGAACACCCTCCACGCAGAACTGAAAGGCACGGAGGGGATTTCCCCGAGGAGGCTCAAGTTGTGAGCCGCTAGCTCCTGAGGGAGATTTCGGGGCTTGGCGCGATGAGGAATTCCATCTGGACGGGGGTCAGTTCAGACGTGATCTCCCCACATGCTTGAGCCTCCTTGACACACCTAACGGAGTCAGGGCCCAGTGCTGTTTTTAGCGACTCGATGGCATTGGCCGCGCGTCAGACGTCAGCCCAGAATAGGCGCCATGCCAGCTCTACAACTCTTTTGTTGAGAACAAAAATAAACATTAAATCAAGTGCCCCCTTATTAAAGGGGGGGACACTCCAAACAGTTTTCAAGTGCCCTTTTTTTGTTTTTTTTGGTGGCACTTCAACCACAAATTATACAAGTGCCCCCTGGCCAAAAGGGAGGGGGACACTAAAACCCGGCAATAAAACAAATTAAACGTTAAAACATTTATAAAATCAAATTAAAATTTGGTTGCCGGGCGTGATGATGCACTCCAGTCCCTCCGGTGCCCACCTCTCGCGGAAGGCCGCGAGCATACTGGTGGACACCGCGTGCTCCATCTCCAGGGACACCCTGGACCGGATGTAAGAGCGGAAGAGAGGCAGGCAGTCGGGCTGAACGACTCCCTCGACCGCCCGCTGCCTGGACCGGCTGATGGCACCCTTGGCCATGCCTAGGAGCAGTCCTACGAGGAGGCCTTCGGACCTATCCGCTCCCCTCCGCAAGGGTGCCCAAAGATCAGGAGTGTGGGACTGAAGTGCAACCAGAATTTGAGGAGCAGTCCCTTTAAATAATGGAACAGGGGCTGCAACCTCGCACATTCTGAAAAAACATGGAACACGGATTCCTCCACACCGCAGAAATTGCAGGCGGCCTGGGAGCCCGTGAACCGACTTAAAAGTTTATTGCACGGGACTGCTCCGTGCGCCACCCTCCAGGCCAAGTCCCCAATAAACAGTGGGAGAACTCCCGCGTAGAGTGCACTCCATCGGGGACCGCTGCCTCCTCCGGACGGCAAGATGGTGAGCCATGACGTGTCTGAACGGCAGACAAGGATGGCAAGGTGGAGAGTGTACAGGAGCAGCCTGTACAGGAAACCCCTCCACGCAGAACTGAAAGGCACAGAGGGGACTTCCCTGAGGCGGCTCAAGTTGTCAGGCGCTGGCTCCCGAGGGAGGTTTCGGGGCTTGGCGCCAATGAGGAATTCCATCCAGATGGGGGTCAGTTCGGACAGGATCTCCCCACATGCTTGAGCCTCCTCGACCTAATGGAGTCAGGGCCCAGCGCTGTGTTTAGCGACTCGATGGCATTGACCGCGCGTCAGACATCAGCCCAGGATCGGCGCCGTGCCAGCTCAACAACTCTTTTGGGGGGGGGGGGAACAAAATAAACGTTAGATCAAGTGCCCCCCCACCGATCTGGGGGACACTCCAGACACTTAACTGCCCCCTTTTTTTTTTAATAAATGTTTTTTTTTCAACAGCTCTACAAATCTGTGAGCATACTCACACTATTGATCGTCTTAGAGTCCACTGAATCTAAGATGTTCTGTTCACCAGTGCCTCATTCACAAATATTCAAGAGTGTGGAGCAAAAACCACTTGCAATAAAAAAACTCAAGAGTGCACAACAACTTAGTTATATAGTGCCTTTAATGTAATAAAAAGCGACCCAAGGCGCTTCACAGGAGCGTTATCAAAACATTTCGACACAGCCATATAGAAAGATGATAGGGCAGAAGACCAAAAGCTTGGTCGAAGAGGTAGGTTTTAAAGGCACGTCTGAAAGGAGAAGAGAGAAGTGGAGAGCAAAGTGATTTAGGGAGGAAATTTCAGAGCTTTGGACCTAGGCAGCTGAAGACATGACTGCCAATGGTGGAGCACTTAAAATCGGGGATGTTCAAAAGGCCAGAAGAGAAGGCGCACAGAGGTCTTGGGGAATTATAGGGATGGAGGAGATTAAAGAGGGGCGAGGCTATGGAAGGATTTGAAAACAAGGATGATAACTTTAAAATTGAGGCGTTTCTTAACTGGGAGCCAATTTGGTGTGAGTTAGCACACGGGCAGCCGAGTTTTAGATGACCTCAAGTTTATGCAGGTAGAACTAGGGAGGCTGGCCAAAAGTGCATTAAAATAGTCAAGTCTAGAGGTGATAAAGGCATGGATGAGAGTTCCAGCAGCAGATAAGTTGAGGTAAGGGCAGAGACAGGCGGTATTACGAAGGTGAAAATGGGCAATTTTAGTGATAGAATGAATGAGGTAGGAAGCTCAATTCATGATCAAATATGACACCAAGATTGCGAACAGACTTGGTCAGCCTTAGACAGTTGCCGGGAAGAAAGATCGAATCAATAGAAAGGGAATTGAGTTTGTGTCGTGAACCAAAGTTAATGGCTTTGGTCTTCCTGATATTTAAGTGAAAGAAATTTCTACTCATCCAGTGTTGGATGTCGGACAAGCAGATCAATAGTATAGAGACGGAGGGTTCGAGAGAGGTGGAGGAGAGGTAGAGCTGGGTATCATCAGTGCACGTATAAACTCATTGTGTTGCCAGATAATATCATCGAGGGTCAGCATGTAGATGAGAAATAAGAGGGGGCCAAGGATAGATCCTTGGGGGACCCAGGAGGTGACACTGCGGGATTGGGAAGAGAAGCCATTGCAGGTGATTGCATATATTCTGCAAGCTTACCCATTTGAAACTGGAATATTTAAACAGGGATCATGATCTATGAGTGAATAACAGAAAGAAGGGAGTGAGACAGCAGCAATGAACTCGGGTGTGCTAAGACTCATCTAGCATGGAAGCGGAGGCTGCCATTTACCATCTATGAGTAGCGTCACTGTCCTGATGAGAACTGCAGTATCAGATGGGAGTGTTGCATTGCCCAAATGTCTGGTACATTGACTGTCCTTTTAATAACCACATGAGCCATTCGTGTATAGTGACAGAGGTTTAGAAAGTAACAGCGCTTTCCTGAATGATAAAGCTAGATGCAGAATAATTCTATCAGAGCATACGTGGAAAGCACTTGCAGATGATATGAATATAAACACTTCCTAATGCTTCCTGTATAATCTGTCAAGGATAAATAGTTCAGAGACTGGTTCCTTTGCACTGGCTTTTTAAAAAGCAAACCCATCTGCCCATTTCAGCCTGAATGATCTCAATGAGGAGTTGCAATCTTAGTCATTTCACCCTTCCTCGAGCTCAATGAATGAATTTGCATGAGGCAAGGCATGTCAAATCAAATGGAAAACACCCGGTGTAACAACTGACAGTGGAAAACAGAGTGCTCCATCACATAATTTAGAACCTATATGTCAAGACCCTCAAATTCCACTGGAACAAAAATAGCATTTCAGACCAAGAGACTGAAACAAACTGGACAGGATAATTTTGGGCAAAATATTTTTCACTTACAAGTGTTGATTGCTTTATGACCGATAGGGTTGGCAGGAGAAAAAGAATTATGATGGCAGACAACGCTTTCATAAAAGACACAGGCTGAAAAATCTCCCAGACTTGAGTAGCCTTTCAGATTCCCCAGATTGGTTTGGCCAAGTACAAGCAGTATAAAGATTGCATCATCTTTCTTGAATATTGGTTAAAACACTACACAGCCATTTCAGAACTGGTTAAAATATTACAAGTTTATGTAATATCCTCTCTTATATAATTTGTATAAAGTGTGAAACAATTTTAGCTGGATCAGCTGCTTGAAAGGCAGTGTTATCTATAACTCGTGAAAGAAAATAGCAATGTAAAAATACAGGCTTGTTCTATTTTGCTGTGCTGTAATGATGCTGCTAATAAATTAGCAATGAAAAGGATTTTAAACATTAATATCTGATAAATCCAGACTACCTACCGCAATGCATTATGGGAGTCTGAGTATCCAGCAGCCTCTGTATCCTTCACTATATTCCATTCAAACACTAATCCTGCCAATGTGCTGAAGGTGTTGCCTGTGAAATAAAGAGGATGTGTATCTTAGTGTCTGCACCACAATTTAATTTGCACAGCAGCTGTAGCAAACTGATCGGTGATAGTGACCGGTGTCCATTTCATGACAGTCTGAAAGCTAGTGTAAAATAATTGTTTTTTTTAAATCAAATGGAATAATACATCGCATCAAAATACCACTGCAATATAATCTTATGCAACGACATGAGGAACACTGCTCGCTGAAGGGAGGGGATGGTGCGGGGCAATGGAAATGCTACCATGAATTTTGCATTAGTTGAGTTTGTAATACATGACATTTTGTGTCTTTGAAATACGTGATAAGTCTGTCTTTCAAATCCTGAATATTCAATGATATGAACTAGTTTTCTAACTGCACAATGTACAGATCTTTCATGACTGCACCACAACTTAAATTGCATCTCTTCAAAAACATACATCTTAATTTGAAGGATTTTAATAGGAATTGGTTACCAAATTACTGATAACTAGGATTCCAATTTCTTGAACCTGTGTCGTCTTGAAAAGTTTTGGAAAGCATATAAATGCACAATGCAATTATGACTATCGAGATGATGTACAATCCAGAGATACGAGAATTAGCATGACTAGAGGTCCACCGGCCAAAAGTGTTCGTGACACTGAGATCCAAAGTTCTCAAATAATTATAAACAGATTGAAATTGCACTGCACAATATCAACAAAGATGCACTGAACAGTTTGTTACCAATATTGCAGAGCAGAATTTCAGGTGTTAAAGCAACAGTAACGTATTACAACCAGCAAGTCACTGAAAGCAACAAATAAAGTTGTTTTGTTTTAATTAGTTATAAGTTCTTATAGAACTAGATATCTACAT
The DNA here is from genome assembly GCF_044704955.1 of Pristiophorus japonicus. Classification (NCBI taxonomy): domain Eukaryota; kingdom Metazoa; phylum Chordata; class Chondrichthyes; family Pristiophoridae; genus Pristiophorus; species Pristiophorus japonicus. The sequence goes on along the minus strand of NC_091988.1, from coordinate 41,019,655 downwards.
GAAAACTCTTCACAATGGAAACAATACTCTACCATTCTTGCCATTTGCCTCCTTTTATACTGCCGCAGCTGTTTTCACTGCCTCCCTATCAGTTTATGATGGCACTTTGCTTCCACTCCACCACCCCTCCAGTTCAGATAGGCACTCTTTCCATCTTCCTCTTTCCTCCCACTTTATGGAGGCAACCTTCCTTCCAGGATTTGCCACTTAATGTTGCTCTCGACGCCATCCTGTTGCTGCTTCCCTCAAGGATCCAACTCTGCTGTGTACTTTAGGCACAAATTCCTGCTCTCAAAGTGACCCTTCCACCATTAATTGCTTTGAAAACATTCAGTAGACTGTCCTCTACTGACTCAATAGATAAATTTACTCCCCAGTGGGGGCACTAAGCCAAATGAACCATAGATTCCATTGCTGATCTGTTCAGAGTTGGCTGATCTTAACCAGGGCCTCAGGAGGGCTACTATAAGGCCTGAATGACTCTAGACTCGGGAAGAAAAGGGGGGAGGAAGAAGAAAGCTCATAGTAGCAGCAGCAAATAATTCATGGAGTACCTCCTATGTCAGGGAATCAAGGCTAAATGATTGTCATTATAAGGCTACAAAGAGCAGCAATGGGCAAAAGGGAAAGGATTTCTTTGTAGTATGCTGCTGTTTAACATATAAACTCTGCATCTTTTTAAAATATTAATTCATGGGATGTGAGTGTCGCTGGCAAGGCCAGCAATTATGGTCCATCCCTAACTGCCCTCGAGAAATTGATGGTAAGTCACCTTTTTGAACCGCTGCAGCCTGTATGGTGAAGGTTCTCCCACAATGCTGTAGGGCAAGGAGTTCCAGATTTTGACCCAGCGATGAAGGAATGATATATTTTCCAAGTCAGGATAGTTTGCAACTTGGAGAGGAACCTGGAAGAGGTGCTGTCGCCAGGCACCTGATGCCCATGTCCTTCTAGGTGGTAGAGGTCGTGAGTTTGGGAGCCGCTGTTGAAGAAGCCTTTTTGATGGTACACTGCAGACATAGTGCGCCAGTGGTGGAGGGAGTGAATGTTTAAGGTGGCGGATGGGGTACCAATCAAGCAGGCTGCTTTATCCTGGATGGTGTCAAGCTTCTTGAGTGTTGTTGGAGCTGCACTCATCCAGGCAAACGGAGAGTATTCCATTGCACTCCTGACTTGGGCCTTGTACGTGGTGGAAAAGTTTTGTGGAGTCAGGAGGAGAGACATGCCGCAGAATACCCAGCCTCTAACCTGCTGTTGTTGCCACAGTATTTATGTAGCTGGTCCAGTTAAATTTCTGGTCAATGGACGTTGATGGTGAGGGATTTAGTGATGGTAATCCCGTTGAATGACACGGGGAGGTGGCGCAATCCTCTCTTGTTGAAAATGGTCATTGCCTGGCACTTGTGTGGCACAAATGTTACTTGCCACTTATCAGCCCAAGTCTGAATGTTGTCGAGGTCATGCTGCATGAGGGATTCGGCAATGGTAATGCCGTTGAATGTCATGGAGAGGTGATTAGACTCTCTCTTGTTGGAGATGGTCATTGCCTGGCACTTGTGTGGCATAAATGGAGTGAATCCAAGTGGTTGAAGACTGGCTTCTGTGATGGTGGGGACCTCAGGAGGAGGCCAAGATGGATGATCCACTCTGCACTTCTGGATGAAGATAGTTGCAAATGCTTCAGCCTGGTCTTTTGCACACATATGCTGGGCTCCGCCATCATGGAGGATGGGGATATTCATGGAGCCTCCCGTTAGTTGTTTAATGGTCCACCAGCATTCATGACTGGATGCGGTAGGACCACTGAGCTTCGATTATGGATCGCTCAGCTGTCTGTAGAATGCTGCTTCCACTGTTTAGCATGCATGTAGTGCTATAGCTTTACCATGTTGCACCTCATTTTTTAAGGTATGCCTGGTGCTGCTCCTGGCATGCTCTTCTATACGCTTCATTGAACTAGGGCTGGAACCCTGGCTTGATGGTAATGGTATAATGAGAATATGCCAGACCATGAGGTTACAGATTGCGGTGAAATACAATTCTGCTGCTGCTGATGGCCCACAGAGCCTCGGATTCCCAGTTTTGAGCTGCTAGATCTGTGCTAAATCTCTCCCATTTAGTCCGGTGGTAGTGCCACGCAACATGATGAAGGGCGTCCTCAGTGTAAAGATAGGACTTCGTGTCCACAAGTGCTGTGTGATGGTCACTCCTATCAATACGGTCATGGGCAGATGCATCTGCATCAGGTAGATTGGGGAGGACAAGATCAAGTAGGTTTTTCCCCTCGTGTTGGTTCTCTCACCACCTGCCGCAGGCCCAGTCTGGCGACTAGGTCCTTCAGGACTCAGCCAACTAGGTCAGTCGGGTGCTACTGAGCCACTGTTGGTGATGGACATAGACGTCCAACACCCAGAGTACATTCTGTGTCCTTGCTACCCACAATGCTTCTTCCAAGTGATGTTCAACATGGAGAAGTATTAATTCATCAGCTGAGAGAGGGCAGTAGTTGGTAATGAGCAGGAAGTTTCGTTGCTCATGTTTGACCTGCTACCAAGAGACCTCTTGGGTTCTGGAGTCAATGCTAAGGGCTACTCCCTCCTGACTGTATACCACCGTGGTGGGTCTGTATTGCAGGTGGGATAGGACATACACAGGGAGGAGTCTGGAATGTTGGCTGAAAAGTATGATTCTGTGAGTACGACCAGATCAGGCTGTTGCTTAACTCGTCTGTGGGATAGCTCTCCCAATTTTGGCACAAGTCCCCAGATGTTAGCAGGGATGACTGGGTGTACCTTTGTAGTTTCCGAATCCGGTACTTAGGTTGATGTCGGGTGGTCCATCCAGTTTTATTATAGTTTTTCGCGGCGGTTTTGATACATCCGAGTAGCTGGTAGGCCATTTTAGAGCGCTGTTAAGAGTCAACCACATTGCTCTGGGCTTGGAATCACCCAGGCTGGTTAAGGACCAACATTCCCTCTAAGCTGAGCGGCCACACAGCTAGTTGTCTGTCCAGCTTTTCCAACGTGAAATTCACGCATGTGCAAAACTTTAAATGGGCTGCGCAGCTGGTAAAGGGAGCATGCACTCAAAAATAAATTAGGGGGAACATTGGTAAGGACAGCAGATTTCCTTCCCCAAAAAGGACATTAGTGAAACAGATGGTTTTTTACGGCAATCTGGTAATGGTCACCATTACTGATCCTAGCCCTTTATTCCAGATTGATTTAATTAATTGAATTTAAATTCCCCAGCTGCCGTGGTGGGATTTGAACTTGTGCCTCCAAATCAGTAATCCAGGCTTCTGGATTACTGGTCCAGTAACATAACCACTATGTACCCCCAATCATTTTGGTCAAATCTCCACTCTCGCAGAAAAGCTGTTGAAAAAAAAATCATGTTTTAGTAACATTTTCTAAAAGGCAGCAAAAAGCAGATTTGAGGAAAAACAGATTGCAATCTCTACGTAGATCAACTGTATTATAAGGAACAGATGGACCTTCGGTTTACATCACCCGAGCAAATCCATTCCACTTAAAACTCAAATGCTTACAGAGATCAATAAATCAAATCAGATTCCTCAGTGTCTGGAAAATGCTTACCTTTACATTAGTGCCATTAAAGTAGAAATCTATTGGATGGTATTGGACAAATTAATGTTGATCACCCAATTCCTTTCCTGTGATTCAGTGGTAGCACTGTCATTTGAATCAGAAGGTTTTGGGTTCAAGCCCCACTCCAGCGACCTCAGCACAAAAATCTAGGCCGACACTCCAGAGGGGGTGCTGCACTGTCAGAGGCGCCATCTTTCAGATAAGATGTTAAACTGAGACAAACTAAGTCTGCCCTCTCAGGTGTAGGTAAAAGCTCCCTTGGTACTACTTTGAAGACAAACTGGGGCGTTCCATAGGTATTCTGGCCAACATTTACTCCTCAACCAATATCTCTAAGAAAGACTTGGATTTATATAGCACCTTTCATGACCATCGGACGTCTCATAGTGCTTTACAGCCAATTAATAGTTTTGGAGCGTAATCACGGTTGTAATGTCGGAAATGTGGCAGCCAACTTGCACACAAGCAAGCTCCCACAAAGTGCAATGTGATACTGACCAGATAATCTATTTTTTTGTTATACCTGTATGTTGATTGAGGGATAAATATTGGGCAGGACAGAAGAAAAGCTTGTGTAAATAAGTTACATGTGCTAACGCTCAGGTTATATTCCAGTGCTAATAAATGAATAGAAAATATGCTTTTATCTTTTATATACTGTAGTAAAGATTTTTTTTAAAATCACAAAACAAGGAATTACTCAGACTAAAAATAGTAACTTTATAGGGTATTGGTAAGGCCGCACCTGGAGTACTGCGTGCAGTTTTGGTCACCTTACTTAAGGAAGGATATACTGGCTTTGGAGGGGGTACAGAGACGATTCACTAGGCTGATTCCGGAGATGAGGGGGTTACCTTATGATGATAGATTGAGTAGACTGGGTCTTTACTCATTGGAGTTCAGAAGGATGAGGGGTGATCTTACAGAAACATTTAAAATAATGAAAGGGATAGACAAGATAGAGGCGGAGAGGTTGTTTCCACTGGTCGGGGAGACTAGAACTAGGGGGCACAGCCTCAAAATATGGGGGAGCCAATTTAAAACCGAGTTGAGAAGGAATTTCTTCTCCCAGAGGGTTGTGAATCTGTGGAATTCTCTGCCCAAGGAAGCAGTTGAGGCTAGCTCATTGAATGTATTCAAATCACAGATAAGATAGATTTTTAACCAATAAGGGAATTAAGGGTTACGGGCGGGTAAGTGGAGCCGAGTCCACGGCCAGATCAGCCATGATCTTATTGAATGGCGGAAAAGGCTCGAGGGGCTAGATGGCCTACTCCTGTTCCTAGTTCTTATGTTTACTGAATGTGGCTACGTACAAGTATCTGTTTAATGGCCTGTGTGGTCAATGGGGATGAGGGGGAGAGCACAACAAGTGGAGGAGGGAAGAGGGGTAATGCTAAAGTAAAGGGGCAGTGCTTCACTTAAGTCACATTGGCCACAATTTCAACAGCATTTGCTTCAGTCATCATCATAGGCAGTCCCTCGAAATCGAGGAGGACTTGCTTCCACTCCTGAAGTGAGTTCTTTGGTGGCTGAACAGTCCAATACGAGAACCACAGACTCTGTCACAGGTGGGACAGATAGTCATTAAGTGAAGGGGTGGGTGGGGCTGGTTTGCCGCATGCTCTTTCTCCTGCATTGAGACTCGAGCTGCTCAGCGCCCTCTCAGATGCACTTCCTCCACTTAGGGCGGTCTTGGACCAGGGACTCCCAGGTATCAGTGGAGATGTCGCACCTTATCAGGGAGGCTTTGAGGGTGTCCTTGTAATGTTTCCACTGCCCACCTTTGGCTCGTTTGCCGTGAAGGAGCTCCGAGTAGAGCACTTGCTTTGGGAGTCTCGTGTCTGGCATGTGGACTATGTGGCCTGCCCAGCGGAGCTGATCGAATGTGGTCAGTGCTTCAATGCTGGGGATGTTGGCCTGGACGAGGATGCAGATGTTGGTGCACCTGTCCTCCCAGGGAATTTGTAGGATCTTGCAGAGACATCGTTGGTGATATTTCTCCAGCGACTTGAGATGGCTGCTGTACATAGTCCATGTCCCTGAGCCATACAGGAGGGCGGGTATTACTACAGCCCTGTAGACCATGAGCTTGGTGGCAGTTTTGAGAGCCTGGTCTTCACTCTTTTCTTCAGGTGGCCGAAGGCTGCTCTGGTGGCGGTGTTGGATCTCGTCGTCGATGACTGCCCTTGTTGATCGAAGGCTCCCGAGATATGGGAAGTGGTCCACGGTGTTCAGAGCCGCGCTGTGGATCTTGATGACTGGGGGGGGCAGTGCTGTGCGGTGAGAACAGGCTGGTGAAAGACCTTTGTCTTATGGATGTTTAGCGTAAGGCCCATGCATTCGTACGCTTCAGTAAATATGTCGACTATGTCCTGGAGTTCAGCTTCTGTGTGTGCACAGATGCAGGCGTCGTCCGCGTACTGTAGCTCGACGACACGGTTGGGGTGCTCTTGGACCTGGCCTGGAGACGGCGCAGGTTGAACAGGTTCTCACTGGTTCTGTAGTTTAGTTCCACTCCAGTGGGGAGCTTGCTGACTGTGAGGTGGCGCATGGCGGCAAGAAAGATTAAAAGGGTTGGGGTAATGACGCAGCCCTGTTTGACCCCGGTCCGGACGTGGATTGGGTCTGTGATGGATCCGTTGGTAAGGATCACGGCCTGCATGTCGTCATGGAGCAGGCGGAGGATGGTGACAAAATTTTGGGGGCATCCAAAACGAAGGATGCTTCATAGACCCTCGCGGTTGACAGTGTCAAAGGCCTTTGTAAGGTCGAAGGAGGAAATGTATAAGGGCTGGCACTGTTACCTGCATTTTTCCTGTAACTGTCGCGCTGCAAAAATCATGTCTATTGTGTCCCGTAGGGGACGAAATCCACACTGTGACTCCAGGAGGAGCACCTTGGCCACGGGAAGAAAACGTTTGAGGAGGACTCTAGCGACGCCTTTCCCAGTGGCTGATAGGGAGATTCCTCTGTAGTTGCCGCAATACAGAGATTCCTCTGTACTTGCTTCAGTACCCATTGCATTACTGTACATATTCCTGACTCTCCCATTTTTAGTGTGTGATGTGCATAATCTGCTATTGGCTCATTTAAAAACAACAGGTGATCTGGTCATTATCTCATTGCTGTTTGTGGTACCTTGCTGTGCGCAAATTGACTTTTGTGCTTCCTACATTACAACAGTACTTCAAAAGTACTTAATTGGCTGCAAGTCACTCTCTTGCATCCTGAGGTTTGTTCTTCTTTCTCTGTTAGTTTCTCTTTACTAACTCTTGTCCTCCCAATCGAACACTTGTGCATACAGCAGACCAAATGGAAGCCAGCTTGCCAATAACTCTTCTGGTTGGAAATTCAAAACTCAACTATTGACATTCCAACTTGCTAACCACACAAAGTTTCACCAATTGCCTGGGGTAGAGGGTGGGTGAGCAGCACATTCTGGCTCATCCACATCATCTCCTATTCCCATTTACAGAAAACAAAATGAACGTACTTAATAGCAAACTGTTTTATTTCATTTTTATTAATTTTAAGAGTTTTATCCTATTATAAATAGAAGAGCTTAGATCTGAAGTGTCAGCCATGACACAGATGACCACATCTATTGTCTAGCTGGAGGCCCAGAATTTCCTGCAGTGATGAGATTGGGGCCGACGCCTAAATCTCACCATCTAGCCATCTAACTTGTTCCAAATGTTGCTGGTTTTCTCATGTAAAGCGACGAATCAGACACTCGACACCGATCGAAGAGCTGAAGTGACAGCACATTCACCATCCATAGCCACGGGAGGATTTAGCGAAGTGGAGTGTAACTTCTTAAATAAACTTTAATCTGTAATAGACCTTCACATTAAACGCTAATGTCTTGCTAAAATATTCATATGCCCATGATAGAAAGATTAAGAAAAACAATTGACTCAGCGAATTCAATGAGTAATGAAAACTGCCTTGATCACTTTGCGATTTGAGGCAGGTGAAAACTATCTCCATATAATCACAACCACAAACTTATAGCAACAAACTTCAGAGTAAACACAAGTAACACTATGGAATACAATTGGATTTTGGCTCTCTGTTTTCTACACTGATCTTGGGGCAATAAATCACATGTTATCAGTACCATTATTTTTAAGTCTAAGTAGCAGTGGCATAAAAACTGGCTAAAATACAGGAGAATATGGATTGCCATTGATTTTAATCCAGGTGGAGCCATGATAATTACCTAACTGTTTTTGGCAAGGGTAATGTTGAAGCATCGCAGAAGTCCCAGGAAAATGTGGAGTGGTATAATTAATGGTTTAAGACACTTAGCCATCATTTTATTTAGTTTGCCCCAAGGGACCCTACGATGTAGATGCACCATTACTATAGCTTACATCCCCAAGAAAATCTGGACAACAGTTTAAATGACAGATTATAATCCACGTTTAACTGATAGCAGTTCTGAATTCACATCATCGTCAACCCATGTCCAATCGATGGTGGGGGGAGTGGGGGGCTTGTAACTTGAATGCTGTCAATCATCTTTAAAAAAAACTAAATTCAAATCAGAAAGATGTCAAAAAAAATTAAAACATTTTAATGTAAGCATCCAGCATCTTCTACCAAACACTGGAAAAGCAGAGCTTTGGGAATAAGGAACCATTCATCCAAAGTTTCAACTTACAGAAGATTAACAAAATCAGGTTTTGTAGCATAGCAAAAGAAGTGTGCTCATTTCACTATTTAAGATGTACTTTATTACTTAAATCCATTCTTTTATTCAATTACTATTTTTTTAAATGGGTCAACTACTTTAGAAACTGCAAATTTCCTTAGAAAATTGCTTGCAGTATAATGAGACATCATGTCAAAAGCAATGGATTTTTCACTGCTGTTCAGGCTCTGACAATTATTTCCGAAAGCTGCAAAGGGCCATAAAGGCAAGAGAGTGGTTCAAACATCAGCAGAAAGTAATGACAGTAACACAATTCATCACTGTTGCTGGTAATCAAGGACAAGGGGCCAAATGAAGGACCAGAGCTATGCAATCTCATGTCTTAGCTCAACTTGCCTATCCTCAATTCTGTGGCACATGCAGGTGATCATCCATTAATCTGTGATCATACCCTGATATCACATTCTGATTGTGTGGAGCCACTTGATTGACGATGCTTGATGGGTTTCATAACATTCACCTGTGGCAGGCTATGGCTCACACTGCATTATAAAACAAGTTTTAGTTTTTTTTTAAAAAACTTGCCTCACATCTTTGAAAAACTGACCATTAGGAAAGTATGAAACAGCAACATTTAATTAATCATCAGTAGTGCAAATATTTTATTATTTCAGAAGTTTAAATGTAGATATATATGGGGTAATTTAATGAGGCTCCACTGGTGACTAGAAGCCTCATTACATGAAGCATTAATGAAAGATAGGAATATAATTATGTCCCTATCTTCCAACCTACGCTAATGTCTAATAAATCCTCACTGGCAACAGAGCCGTACAAAACTACAAAGCTGTCAAACACAACAATTAAGAAAATTAATTAGCTTTTTCTTCTGGTCTTACTGTATCTCATCTATTTTGGAGAAGTATCTTTACATCCCCAGTAAGTGAATAATTTTCCATATCCTTCACCATTTGTTTTTCCTTCTCGCCATCATCTGCTTTTCCTGAATTGTCCATTCTTTTTAAACATTAATAAAATGTTAGGTTCTCCTCATACTATACCCTGCCCAGATGGACAAGGTGGTCAGTGTGTTCCCAGGCCATTCCAATGACTTATCTATAACGAGCTGTTACGAACTGTCCAGTGTTTCCTCCTCTAATTTCCCACCATTCCTCCAATGTCCTGTACAACCAAACTGAGCTTCAAACCTCACATTTGGTCTTCTTTCAAGCCGTTACTTCCACTTTTAAACAATTGCCATATACCACTACCGCCAAAATTTTCATCCACATCTTCATGACCTCAATGCTACATCTCTTCTCCCATCACAAATGAAAACTCATCTAGAACCCTGTAGCCTGCAATCCATGATGTCCTGCTTGCCTATCGCCTCTGTTCTTGTCAAGCTCTATTGACTCCCTGTACCCCAGTGTACAGTTTTCAAAATCATCTTCAAATGCTTGCTCTACCGTACTCCCACAAACACCTTCGGCAATATGTCCAAGCTTGCACCCTCCACTTATCAAATTCCAGTCTAAAATGTATTCTCCTCCCTCCCAATTCTACCAGTAGCAAAGGCTTCACTCAACATACCAACACACTTTGGAACTCTCCCTAAACCTTTTTGCTTCATTAACTTTCCCTCTTCAAAATTTACCTCTTAAACCATGCTTTTAAGTCATCTCCATTGACTTATTTCCTACTTCTTGCTCGTCTCGTGTCGCCACTATACATAAATGCAAGCTCGGAAATTCACTATATGAAGAATCAATGAGACAAACCAATGCTTTACTACTCTGTGATACAGTGGCAATTAGTGCTTGAATATTAAAATATTACCCAAAGCAGACCATTTCTTTTTAATAACGGAGATCTAGTTTTTGCACAGACCACTACTTTATACCCATTGCTGAACCCCACTACAATATTTGTACCATCACATCTTAGTTTTTAAGTGACATTTCTCATTTCTTCCACCATCACACTGGCCATGTCTGTTGCCTTTATAAAAGGTGCAACTATTCCCTATTTTAGTTCACTAAGTTCACTTATTTCCTTCAATCCATTGGACGCACTTTTTGAGACAACTTTAAGCACTCAAAGTGCTTTAGAGCCTGAAAGACTGCTCCTGTTCCCTGCAGGTAACCAATGCCAGGGACAAGATTACCAAAAAGCCGAAAAAGAGCTGGCTTTAGGAGACTGAGCCACATTGCCACCTATTTGGAAATGTAAGTTCTCTCATATTACCCCAAAACCATTTACCTTGGAGACAAAAGCTGGAGGACTTAAGCAAAGGCAATCAAAATAAATTTGGTAAGTTTCAACATGACAGAAAATGGAAATTCCTGCAGTCTTTATAGGAACTAACTTATAGGAAGTATATTTATTCACACACTGTGGCTGCAGTGTGCATCATCTTGCCATGGCTTTTTCAGCAGCATTTTCCAAACCCACAACCTCTACCACCTAGCAGGACAAGGGCAGCAAGCACATGGGAACACCATCACCTGCAAGTTACACACCATCCTGACTTGGAAATATATAGACGATCCTTCATCATCGCTGAGTCAAAATCCTGGAACTCATTCCCTAACAGCACTATGGGAGGACTTTCACTACACGGACTGCAGCAGTTCAAGGTGACAGCTCACTACCACCAGCGTCGCAAGGGCAATTAGGGATGGGCAATAAATGCTGTCTCTCCTGCCTTGTGCTTCTACTGTTCTATTTCAGTATCCCTTCTCTTGTGCTAATGTCCCTCTCTCTTGGCTTCTGCTAGTCCTTATCTCAGTTTTTCTTCTCATCTGCTGGTCTGATTATTACTCTGTGCTCTACAACATTTGCTTTTCCTTTTGGCATTTGGATTGGGACATCATAAGTGGCAGATGGGATCTGACCAGGGCTGCAGATTGGTGAGAGGCAGCTAGCTCAGAGCAGGGAAAACGATTTGGGCTGCAGGCAGTGGGATGTTGCCGGTAGTGAGTCATGAAAGAATCTGTCCAGGACATCATGCCAGTTTTTAAGTCGTGGGTGGGAAGGCGGAGTCACAGAGGAACAGAAGGAAAACAAGTGGTACCTTGGTACATAATTTCTGGCAGATTAAAAGTTAAGTATAATGATAAATATATTTCTGCATTAAAAATAAATTGGTTAAAACTAGCAGAGAGGCAGGTATATGCAGGTATGGTGGAAAAAATGTGATGGAAATTATGTTATTGCTACATCGTGACAAACAGGAAGTTTCAAAACTCTACTACTTGGGGATTTCCCATGACACACAGCAAGTCAAGACCAAACATTGTCCTCAGGTGAAGCAGAGTTAGAAGGTGGGTGGTAATTGCACCAGGGTGCACAGACATTAATTGGCCCCCATTTTAAAGTTATGCATTGCCATGTTTATATTCTGCACTTATCTTTTTGACAGAATATACTTTGATTTCATGCTGTTTATATACTTAAATAGCAAAGCTTAAAGCAATTTGGGAAGCAGAGAATCAGAGTTGGCTGGAGCAGGAGAACTGCTCTGTTGGAGTGTAGGGGGAATCAAGAGATATGGAGATTGGGCAGGAAATTGGAGTTGAGGTCAATGATCAGCCATGATCTTATTGAATGGTGGAGCAGGCTCGAGGGTCCATATGGCCTACTCGTGCTCCATGTTCTTATGTTCTTAGAACAGGCAAGGAACTGGGAGATGCAAAACTTTAATGCTGCAGGCACTGCTATTGGCAGGAGAGTGGAATTACAGCTCAAAAAGTTTACATGAGCAGATTATGTCATTAATATGGAAACAGCAACTTATACTGGGAAAGGTGGTCAATAAAGTGTAACAGAAAGATGACAACAGCAATTAAGGTTTCGTAGACAAGAAGATTTATGTATTAGATACTTATGTGTGGTAGGGGAGGGAAGAGAAGATCACATCAATGTGTACTGTATACAAGATAAATTAAGTCGAAATGAATCCCTCCATGAATATACAAAATAAGTTTTTTTTAAGTTCCTACCCAGCAAAATATTTACCTAGAACACATTACTAAAGAAGTTGTGTTTTTTTTAATATAAAAAATGAGGGGTCACAGATTTTAATTTTTCAGCCCTTGGTTTCAACTAATCACAGAAGCAGAACAAAAGATGAAAAGCTACAATGTCTTAGAAATTTGCCTCCCGTTTGAAACCTTATTATCTCCCAGCGAATATCAATATGAAACATTTAATAGTTCAGTCTCTTCAGTTCCTACCAATATGTCTGAGAATGTTAAAGAACCTACAATTTATATTCAAACAAAACCTCAGTGCTAGCAGCTAAGTAATTAATTACATACCTTCTGCATCCAAAGCTCTAATTCTCAATTTCAGTGGAGAATCTTCCAAATAAAGTTCACGAGTTGTAGACACAATTTCAATCTCACTAATGACATCAACTATTGCATCACACCGCAACACTCGGCCGATTGCTATTTAAGAAGAAAAACTTGGAAATTAAAAGACACACACAAGGAATTAAGAACAAAAAAGTAAAAAATAATTTATGGTCAATACTTCATTCAAACAGTAACAGTCACCAAAAAATAATGAATCTTTTTGTCCATTCAAGATTTTCCAATTGGGAATAAGCATTTTTCAAATACTGAAAATTTATTTTGAAAGAGATAAAGATAGCTTTTACATGAAACAGCTAACATTTCTCTCTAGCAGATTTTGTCCAACACCCGGAAAAATCATAGAAAATCCCATTAGCTCAAATATTTAGCTGCTTTTAAAGTGCTTGTCATGATTCCATCATTCCTAATCCTTCAAAGTCAAGACCTGATTGGAGGTTCCCCCAAGTTTCTCAACTGGTGGAGGCAGCAGAGAGAACCCAGTATTGAATGAGGACATGCAAGGACTAAAGAAAGAAAAGGAACTGAGAATACAGCACAGTTAAGCCTAAAGCAGTCATAGCAAAGTTCTTCGCAGGTAGGCAAACAACAATTTGTGGACTGCAAAGAATGAAAGAAGAAAAATTCAAGTTAAAATTTATTAACAGGTACAACTCCAACTTTAGCAATTCACAATCTAAATATCTGAAGAATATAAATTAAAAACTAAACACTGTCAGATTACAGCTGCATTGGCAAATGCCAGTAATAGGTCCTACAAGTTTTAAAATCTCATCTGTGCTTTCAAGAGAGAGTAATCTTTGAGAGGCTAAAGCACACAGATGAAGGGCACATTACCTAGGACAGCTCCAAGATACCCGCTCCAATCTGCTTACACAGAAGTTAAAGCACATGGGATTGGGGGTAGTGTGCTGACATGGATTGAGAACTGGTTGTCAGACAGGAAGCAAAGAGTAGGAGTAAATGGGGACTTTTCAGAATGGCAGGCAGTGACTAGTGGGGTACCACAAGGTTCTGTGCTGGGGCCCCAGCTGTTTACACTGTACATTAATGATTTAGACGAGGGGATTAAATGTAGTATCTCCAAATTTGCGGATGACACTAAGTTGGGTGGCAGTGTGAGCTGCAAGGAGGATTCTATGAGGCTGCAGAGCGACTTGGATAGGTTAGGTGAGTGGGCAAATGCATGGCAGATGAAGTATAATGTGGATAAATGCGAGGTTATCCACTTTGGTGGTAAAAACAGAGAGACAGACTATTATCTGAATGGTGACAGATTAGGAAAAGGGCAGGTGCAAAGAGACCTGGGTGTCATGGTACATTAGTCATTGAAGGTTGGCATGCAGGTACAGCAGGCGGTTAAGAAAGCAAATGGCATGTTGGCCTTCATAGCGAGGGGATTTGAGTACAAGGGCAGGGAGGTGTTGCTACAATTGTACAGGGCCTTGGTGAGGCCACACCTGGAGTATTGTGTACAGTTTTGGTCTCCTAACCTGAGGAAGGACATTCTTGCTATTGAGGGAGTGCAGCGAAGGTTCACCAGACTGATTCCCGGGATGGCGGGACTGACCTATCAAGAAAGACTGGATCAACTGGGCTTGTATTCACTGGAGTTCAGAAGAATGAGAGGGGACCTCATAGAAACGTTTAAAATTCTGACGGGGTTAGACAGGTTAGATGCAGGAAGAATGTTCCCAATGTTGGGGAAGTCCAGAACCAGGAGACACAGTCTAAGGATAAGGGGGAAGCCATTTAGGACCGAGATGAGGAGGAATTTCTTCACCCAGAGAGTGGTGAACCTGTGGAATTCTCTACCATAGAAAGTTGTTGAGGCCAATTCACTAAATATATTCAAAAAGGAGTTAGATGAAGTCCTTACTACTAGGGGAATCAAGGGGTATGGTGAGAAAGCAGGAATGGGGTACTGAAGTTGCATGTTCAGCCATGAACTCATTGAATGGCGGTGCAGGCTAGAAGGGCCGAATGGCCTACTCCTGCACCTATTTTCTATGTTTCTATGTCTAAGCCCTGAGCAGCTTGAAAACCAGTCACCTACCCACGCACTTACTAGCCAGGGAAGTGTAAGTGAAGAAATCAGAAATTACAAAAAAATTATTTTACAACATTTGCTGTGCTTATTTTTTGGAGCTATAAATTAAAAATGGGTTTTCAGACCATCTCAGCTTCTACAGCTGAGCATAGCCCAAGTGTATTTAGTGACATAAATTTTTAGTGTTAAAAGGACATGGCAACTTTACCTACAAGTTTTAGCTTTCATAATACTAGCCTCTATGCAGAAAAACATACCTATTTCTTCAGCAAAAATGATACTGGTGAGGCGGGCTGGTTGGGATGCGTGTGCCAAAACAATTGCCTTTTGCGAGCACTGTCGATCACTTGGGTTTATAGGTTCAATACTGGCAACCTCTGGTCTCGTTGACCACCTATACGAAACAAACCGTAATTAAACTTTTCTTCTATACAACAATTCTTAAACTACCATCGGAAATAACCCCATAGCAGCAATACATAATAGCACTCTCAAATTAGAACATAACTGTCAGGTTATGAGATTGCACAATTTTGACCATCTGTATTCAGCTTCGTCGAGAACAAAATCTGTAAGCAGATAAAGCAATTAATTTTCACTGGGGAGAAAGAGGAAGTTACCAATCTGCTCTGATTGAAATCTCTTGCTGGTTTGTCGCAGAAATCGCCACACCCAAAACTTCTGGTTAGAGAAGCATTCACAACAAACACCCGAGCAAGAGAAACTGTCAGCGTGACAAGGATTGCTTCTTTTAAAAGTATATGGCATACTGACTGATTAGGAAGTAGCATTGAAGGCAAGAATTACTTTTCTGATTGAAGTCAAGGTTTGTGATTAATGCAAGACAGGGCCCGAAACCAAACACATTTTCAACAGCTGCATGCTTAACAGGCACAGCAAGAATGAATTATTAATAAAAAAAACAATGGGTTGAGATTTTTTTCCATAAACTCCTAAATAATTATACATTCCTCTCCCACAGAAGATTAAATGTGCTGCCATTTTGAAAACAATACAGTCAGTCTACTCATTAGTTTGTTGGTAATTGCCTCATTTTATTTGCTGTTGAGACTTTGGAAATGACATTTTGTCCCACGGCAACAAAGGAGGGGTGGGGGGAAAGAAATGATGGGCTAAGTTCCGGGTTGGCGCATGTGTGAAAACCCGGAACTTGCGATCTGTCAAGTTACATCTTGACAGATCATACGAACCAATTGGAAAATCATTCTTGCTGGCGCAGAGTTGGGTTATTTGTCCAACTACTGCTCAGATCTTGTCCACAAAACTCTTACGGCTGGTACAAGCAGGCGCAGGGCCTGATTTCACCAGTGTAAGGGTTATTATAAATCTTAAAATAAAAAATGAAGCATAAACACTTAAAATTAGTTCATGCAAATATTGGCCCAGATTAAAATGTTTAAAATTTTTTTTAAAAATAATTTTTTTATTGTATTTGGTGTAATGGAGGGACTTTGAAAATCAGAACATTAATATTTATTGGAGTTGTCTAAATTGTTAAGTTATTTGGGAATTCTATTGCATGTTATGAGGGAATTCCATTCGGAAATGATTGCAATGGGATCCTACTTTCTCATTGGAGGACCTGGCCCACGTGATCCCAAGGATGCTTCCGAACAACGTGTGTCCCTGGGCCTTTACATAGGCGTACACCTAGAGGTACAGGACTTGAACTCGCCGTAGCTTTGGAGCCAGGAGGTTAAGTTCTTAACCGCAAATTCAGGGCCATTATTTAATGACCGTAAAGATTTCTCCTTAAAAAGGAAATAACAATGGTTTGGACACTTACATTCTGTTTGAAATATTAATAGTTAATATTAAAGTTCCAATATTATTACATAGTATACATAGTATTTACAGCACAAAACAGAACATTCGGCTGAACGGATCCACGCCGGTGTTTATGCTCCACACGAGCCTCCTCTTGCCCTTCTTCATCTAACCCCATCAACATATCGTTCTATTCCTTTCTCTGTCATGCGTTTATCTAACTTCCCCTCAAGTGCAGCTATGTTAGTCGCCTCAACCATTCTTTGTGGTAGCGAGTTCCACATTCTAACCACTCTCTGGGTAAAGAGGTTTCTCCTGAATTCCCTGCTGGATTTATTAGTGGTCTCCTTATATTTATGACCCCTAGTTCTGGTCTCCCCACAAGTGGAAACATTTTCTCTACGTCTACCCTATCAAATCCTTTCATAATCTTGAAGACCTTTGTCAAGTCATCCCCTCAGCTTTCTCTTTTCTGGAGAAAGGAGACCCAGCCGGTGTTAGAAATAGCCTAGTTAAGACTATCTCGGGTCACTTTAATAATAAGGATCGACTGTAAACCAATCTGATGAGTATAATGGGGGGGGGGGGGGGGAAATTGTGGTCGGAGACTTCCTTCAGGCGAACATCTCAGACCGGAAATTTTTTAACAAAATTACCTGGTGGTCCCGGAGGAACATAGGATTCCAGTCAGAGGCCTAGTTTCGCAGTCCAGCATATGTGAACATGTCTTCCATGTATGTATTGGTATCCTAAGATTACATGGGTCTGGACCACCAATGAACATCTAGTATTCTCATTGATAATGGTAACTCCATTTGTACAAGCTCCCATTACTATCAATGAGAACACCCCCAAGAAACACAACACACTAAGCAAAAATAAAACCTCACATATTTAAAATTAATTGAAATTGAATGTAATTAAATGTTTCAGAAAAAAAGTTTTGAAATTATGTATGTTTTAATAGGGTTAAAAATAAACTCACTTTAATGGACAGGGTTTCTAAAATATAAAAATTTCTGATTACATTACATTTTTCTATGTTTTAAAACTCTTACGCTGGTAAAAGTAGGCTAAATGTCTCCTTTTTCACCAGGCGCAAGAGGTAAGGACATTCGCTGGGCAAGAGTTGGACAAATAGCCCAATCTCTGCCCCGCGGATGTCCTTCCTGCGGGGATGCGTGCAATCAGTCAAAAGAAATTGACAGATCGCAAAAGCCGGTTCTCGGCGCATGTGCATCACCGCCAAGAACCGGTATTTGCGAGGCCTCTTCAGGTGTGCGCGCACATCGTATGCACCCACGAGGCCGCAATTTTCGGCCCATTGTGTTTCATCAGAAATTTGTGCATCTGTACACCCGTATCCCTCTGTTCCTCTACTCCATTTAGACATTTATTTTCCAAGGAGTGTGGCCTCCGTATTCTTCCCACCAAAATGTACCACCTCACACACAAGAATTAGGAGGAGTGAGCCTGCTCCGCCATTCAATAAGATCATACCTGGTCTTCGATCACAACTCCACTTTCATGCCCGATCCCTATATACCTTGATTCCCCTAGAGTCCAAAAAATGTATCTATCTATCTCAACCTTGAATATACTCAATTCAGCATCCACAGCCTCTTTCAAGTAGTGAATTCCAAAGATTCACTACCCTTAGTGAAGAAATTCCTCCTGCTCTCAATCTTAAATGGCCGACCCCATATCCTGCAACTATCCACCCTAGTTCCAGACTCTCCAGCCAGGAGAAACAATCTCTTAGCATCTACCCTGTAAATCCCCCTCAGAATCTTATATATTTCTCCAATGTTATCTATATTGAAGTTAATTTCCCAATTACACGTCCATTCTGCAAGTTTATTAATGGCTTCCTGTATTTCCTGTTAGTCTTCCATATTAACTATATCCCCAATTTGGTGTCGTCCGCAATTTCAAAATTATACTTCCAATGCCAGAATCCAAATCGTTTACGCAAATGGTGAACAACAGTGGTCCCAGCACCGATTCTTGTGGAACATCACTTCCCACCTTTTGCTAGTCCACCTTTAACCCCTACTCTCCATTTTAATTATTAAAATGATCATGCAAGTGCACCAAATAGTCGTTAGCCTTTTTTGCTTCACTCCAGTTAAAAAGTCTTGCCTTTCATGATCTCAGGGCGTCCCAAAGTGCTTTACAGCTAATGAAGTACTTTTGAAGTGTAGTCACTGTTGTAATGCAAGAATCAGTACACATGAATTATTGGCCTCAATTGTGACCCAGCCCGTATTTTGGCACACTTACTGGAGTTGAGCCGCTTTTCTCCATTCCAAAGTGCGCTGAAAATTTTTCTTGACACTTTGGCCACTGTCCGGCCTCTTCCCTGTAGTCGCGCAACATGGCCGATCAAGTCTGGGGTCGGAACAGCGTTCTGCGCTGAAAACTGTGTCGGGACGTCTGCACATGCGCAGTAGCTCCTCGCCTCTAGCCTCTCCGTTTGCTTGCTGCAGCCTCTCCGGTGATTTGCTTGCTGCAGCCGCTCTGTGGGCCCCGATGCCGGCCAGTTGAATCGCTCCCGCTCCTAGCCCAGGCTGAGTGGCCTCCCGGTGCAATTTCTAAGAGATCGATTGCACCGGGAGGCCACTTGGCCAGGGCTAGGGGCGGGTAGGAGAACTGATAAAAATCATTGACAGGCAGGAGCACTATCAATTCTCCTGCCCGCCCGCTCCTAGCTCTGGCCGAGTGGCCTCCCGCACCGGCTGGCCCACTGCCTTCCCGGGCCGAGTTTGAAGGTGAAGGTAAGACTTCAATTTTTTATTTCTTATTGAATTCTTATTTTTTTGTTTGCAAGGTTTGGTGGTTTGTAAGGCTTGGTGGTTTAGGTGCAGGCAGGTCCTCTCTGCTATCGCCCAATCCCAGGCCAAATGGCCTCAGATGTACCTACCTGCAGCAATTTCTTTAACTCTCTGCAAGGGTTTTCTGAAGTGGCCACATACGCTGGCCTAAGCAGATTTGGAGTAACTATTAGCTGGCCAAAGTTGCCGAAATGGGCAGAACTAGCGTAGGTGGCTGGCAACGTCCCCTTTTGAGAAAAAAAAACTTTAAAAATCGTAATTAACTCAGTTACACTGGTGCAAATTGATTGGGGAAAATGGGGATTTTTAAGTTATGCCAGAAAAACCAAGTTACTCCAAAAAAAAAGAGCAACTCCTGGCCAAAGTTGAGCCCATTAGTTAGAAGCCAAGCCTCCTAGTCCCACTTTCTTTTTTGGTCATTTCTACATACTTAAACATAGAAAATAGTTGCAGGAGTAGGCCATTCGGCCCTTCGAGTCTGCACCTGCATTCAATATGATAATGCAACTTCAGTATCCCATTCCTGCTTTCGCTCCATACCCCTTGATCCCTTTAAGCGTAAGGGCCACATCTAACTCCCTTTTGAATATATCTAATGAACTGGCATCAACAACTTTCTGTGGTGGAGAATTCCACAGGTTCACAATTCTCTGAGTGAAGAAGTTTCTCCTCATCTCGGTCCTAAATAGCTTAACCCTTATCCTTAGACTGTGAACCCTGGCTCTGGACTTCCCCAACGTCGGGAACATTCTTCCTGCATCTAACCTGTCCAATCCCGTCAGAATTTAATGTTTCTATGAGATCCCTTCTCATTCTTCTAAATTCCAGTGAATATAAGCCTAGTCGATCCAGTCTTTCTTAATATGTCAGTCCTGCCATCCCGGGAATCAGTCAGATGAACCTTCGCTGCACTCCCTCAACAGCAAGAACATCCTTCCTCAGATTAGGAGACCAAAACTGTACACAATATTCAAGGTGTGGTCTCACCAAGGCCCTGTACAACTGCAGTAAGACCCCCCTGCTCTTATACTCAATTCCTCTTGCTATGAAGGCCAACATGCCATTTGCCTTCTTCGCCACCTGCTGTACCTGCATGCCAACCTTCAATGACTGATGTGCCATGACACCTAGGTCTCGTTGCACCTTCCCTTTTCCTAATCAGTCACCATTCAGATAATATTCTGCTTTCCTGTTTTTGCCACCAAAGTAGATAACCTCACATTTATCTACATTGTACTGCATCTGCCATGTACTTGCCCACTCACCTAACCTATCCAAGCCACCCTGTAAGCCTCTTAGCACCCTCCTCACAGCTCACACTGCCACCCAGCTTAGTATCATCTGCAAACTTGGAGATATTACATTCAATTCCTTTGTTTAAATCATTAATGTATATTGTAAATAGCTGGGGGCCCAGCACTGAACTTTGGCAGTACCCCACTAGTTACTGCCTACCATTCTGAAAAGGACCCGTTTATTCCTACTCTTTGGTTCCTGTCTGCCAACCAGTTCTCTATCCACGTCAATACATTACCCCTGCAGAGAGCAAAATTCACCAGAACCCCCACTATGTTTGGGCTCATTTGAAAATAAATTTAATTTGGGACTATCTACCGAAAAGTTTAGAACTCTAAAAGTGCTATGGAAGAAACTACGAACTTTAATAGAATTATGAACTTCTACAAGACAAATTCAAGCCTGTGGGCGGACCTAGAGAACAAAAGAAGCCCATTTGATTATTGGAACTGTCTGGGTGTGAGGATTTGAAAATCTTCCTCCACGAGACATTTAACCTGTCTGGAAGAATGAGCATTTGAAAATCTTCCTCCACAAGAGACATTACCATCACAGTATCACCCAGAGGTGGCTCCCCAACAACATGGGTCTGGACAAACCATTTCAGCATATACATCAGAAAGAGGCCCAATCCAGCCAGTATGCGAAAGACTAAGCACAAAAGGACATTGCAATTACCAAACTAATTTTCCATCAGGAAACAGTTTCAAACATCAACCCACCCAACACATATCAACTTTAACGAGTCCAACAAAATATTACAAAGAACCACCAAGCCCGACAAAATTATACAAAGGATTGTGAACAGATTGGGCGGCAAGATTAGAACACTGAAATCGTATTACTGGCTACTGTTTTCAACAGAGGTTAGAGAGGAAGGGGGGGGGGGGAAGAGAGAGAGAGAGAGGGGGGGGGGGAAGAGAGAGAGAGAGAGGAGGGGGGGGAGAGATAGGAGGGGGGAGAGAGAGAGAGAGGAGGGGGGGAGAGAGAGGAGGGGGGGGAGGGAGAGAGAGGAGGGGGGGGAGAGAGAGAGAGGAGGGGGGGGAGAGAGAGAGAGGAGGGGGGGGGGAGAGAGAGAGAGAGGGGGGGGGGAGAGAGAGAGAGGAGG
>NC_091988.1:37377120-37522805 GCF_044704955.1 Pristiophorus japonicus | reverse complement strand
CGACTGCAGCACCGGGGAGCCCTCCAACAGCGTGCTGGGATGCCCCCCCCCCCCCCCCCCCCCCAGTGTGTCTCTGTCAGTGTCTCTATCTCTCTGTCTGTCTGTGTGTGTCTCTCATTCTCTGTCTGTCAGTGTCTGTGTTTCTGACAGCGAGGGGAGGGGGAGGAGGGGAGTAGGGGGAGAGAGGGGGGAGGGATGGGGGAGAAGGGGGAGGGATGGGGGAGAAGGGGGGAGAAGGGGATACAGGGGAGAAGGGGGAGAAAGGAGATGGGGGGAAAGGAGATGGGGGAAAGGAGATGGGGGAAAGGAGATGGGGGAAAGGAGATGGGGAAAAAGAGATGGGGGGGGGGAAGGAGATGGGGGGGGGAAAAGGAGATGGGGGGGGGGAAAAGGAGATGGGGGGGGGAAAAGGAGATGGGGGGGGGGAAAAGGAGATATGGGGGGGGAAAAGGAGATGGGGGGGGGAAAGGAGATGGGGGGGGGAAAGGAGATGGGGGGGGGGAAAGGAGATGGGGGGGGAAAAGGAGATGGGGGGGGAAAAGGAGATGGGGGGGGAAAAGGAGATGGGGGGAAAAGGAGATGGGGGGGGGAAAGGAGATGGGGGGGAAAGGAGATGGGGGGGGAAAAGGAGATGGGGGGGGAAAAGGAGATGGGGGGGAAAGGAGATGGGGGGGAGAAAGGAGATGGGGGGGGAGAAAGGAGATGGGGGGGGAGAAAGGAGATGGGGGGGGGAGAAAGGAGATGGGGGGAAAGGAGATGGGGGGGGGGGGTGGGAAAGGAGATCGGTGTCGGGTCTGGTCCGGAGGCGTGCGGGGGCTGGGGGGGGAGCGGGAGTCGGGTCGGGTCCAGTCGGGGGTGGGGGGGGGGAGCGGGGTCCGGAGTTTTGGGCGCCTGGAGCTACTGCGCGCATGTGCAGAGGTCCCGGCACTGTTTTCAGCGCAGGGACCTGGCTCTGCCCCCTACAGCTCATGCTGCGCTGCGCCGAGGGCCAGAGGACCTGCAGGGAGGTGGAGAATCTGGAGGGGTTTTTTAGGCGCACTTTGTGGCGCGAAAAACGGGCGTCCAGGTCGGGACTGCGCCGTTCTAGGCGCGGCTCGAAACTTGGGCCCAATACACTCAATTCCTTGATCTAAATCATTAATGTACATTGTAAATAGCTGGGGTCCCAGCACGGAGTCCTGCGGCACTCCACTAGTCACTGCCTGCCATTCTGAAAAGGACCCGTTTATCCCGACTCTCTGCTTCCTGTCTGCCAACCAGTTCTCGATCCACGTACATTACACCCAATACCACGTGCCTCAACTTTGCACACCAATCTCGTGTGGGACTTCGTCAAAAGCCTTTTGAAAGTCCGAATATACCACATTCACTGGTTCTCCTCTTGTCCACTCTACTGGTTAAATCCTCAAAAAATTCCAGAAGATTTGTCAAGCACGATTTCCCTTTCATAAATCCATGCTGACTTGGACCGATCCTGTCACTGCTTTCCAAATGCGCTGCTATTTCATCTTTAAGAATTGATTCCAACATTTTCCCCATTACTGATGTCAGGCTAACCGGTCCATAATTACCCGTTTTTAAAAAGTGGTGTTACATTAGCTACCCTCCAGTCCATAGGAACTGATCCAGAGTCGATAAACTGTTGGAAAATGATCAGCAGTGCATCCACTATTTCTAGGGCCACTTCCTTAAGTACTCTGGGATGCAGACTATCAGGCCCCGGGGATTTATCGGCCTTCAATCCCATCAATTTCCCGAACACAATTTCCCGCCTAATAAGGATTTCCTTCAGTTCCTCCTTCTCATTCGACCCTCGGTCCCCTAGTATTTCCAGAAAGTTATTTGTGTCTTCCTTCGTGAAGACAGAACCAAAGTATTTGTTCAACTGCTCTGCCATTTCTTTGTTCCCCATTATAAATTCACCTGAATCTGACTGCAAGGGACCTACGTTTGTCTTCACTAATCTTTTTCTCTTCACATATCTATAGAAGTTTTTGCAGTCAATTTTTATGTTCCCAGCAAGCTTCCTCTCATACTCTATTTTCCCCTCCCAATTAAACCCTTTGTCGTCCTCTGCTGAATTCTAAATTACTCCCAGTCCTCCGGTTTGCTGCTTTTTCTGGCCAATTTATATGCCTCTTCCTTGGATTTAAAAGTAGGACCTCAAAAGTAGTAGTCTCGGGATTGCTGCCAGTGCCACGTGTTGGTCAGAGTAGGAATCGCAGGATAGCTCAGATGAATACGTGGCTTGAGCAGTGGTGCAGAAGGGAGGGATTCAAATTCCTGGGACATTGGAACCGGTTCTGGGGGAGGTGGGACCAGTACAAACCGGACGGTCTGCACCTGGGCAGGCAGGAACCAATGTCCTAGGGGGTGTGTTTGCTAGTGCTATTTGGGAGGAGTTAAACTAATAAGGCAGGGGAATGGGAACCTATGCAGGGAGACAGAGGGGAATAAAATGGAGACAGAAGCAAAAAATAGAAAGGAGAAGAGTAAAATTTGAGGGCAGAGAAACCCAAGGCAAAACACAAAAAGAGCCACTTTACAGCAGAATTCTAAAGGGTCAAAGTGTGTTAAAAAGACAAGCGTGAAGGCTCGGTGCCTCAATGCGAGGAGTATTCGGAATAAGGTGGACGAATTAACTGCGCAGATAGCAGTTAACGAGTATGATGTGATTGGCATCACGGAGACATGGCTCCAGGGTGACCCAGGCTGGGAACTCAACATCCAGGGGTATTCAGCATTTAGGAAGGATAGACAGAAAGGAATAGGAGGCGTGGTGGCGTTGCTGGTTAAAGAGGAAATTAATGCTATAGTAAGGAAAGACATTGGCTTGGATGATGTGGAATCGGTATGAGCTGCGGAATACCAAAGGGCAGAAAACGCTGGTGGGAGTTGTGTACAGGCCACCAAATAGTAGTAGAGAGGTTGGGGACAGCATCAAACAAGAAATTAGGGATGTGTGCAATAAAGGTACAGCAGTCATCATGGGCGACTTTAATTTACATACAGATTGGGCTAACCAAACTGGCAGCAATGCAGTGGAGGAGGATTTCCTGGAGTGTATTAGAGATGGTTTTCTTGACCAATATGTCGAGGAACCAACTGGAGAGCTGGCTATCCTAGACTGGGTGATGTGTAACGAGAAGGGACTAATTAGCAATCTTGTTGTGCGAGGCCCCTTGGGGACGAGTGACCATAATATGGTAGAATTCTTTATTAAGATGGAGAGTGACACAGTTAATTCAGAAACTAGGGTCCTAAACTTAAGGAAAGCTAACTTTGACGGCATGAGGTGCGAATTGGCTAGAATAGACTGGTAAATGTTACTTAAAGGGTTGACAGTGGATAGGCAATGGCAAACATTTACAGATCACATGGATGAACTTCAACAGTTGTACATCCCTGTCTGGAGTAAAAATAAAACAGGGAAGATGGCTCAACCATGGCTAACAAGGGAAATGAAGGACAGTGTTAGATCCAATGAAGAGGCATATAAATTGGCCAGAAAAAGCAGCAAACCTGAGGACTGGGAGAAATTTAGAATTCAGCAGAGGAGGACAAAGGGTTTAATTAGGAGGGGGAAAATAGAGTACGAGAGGAAGCTTGCCGGGAACATAAAAAATGACTGCAAAAGCTTCTATAGATATGTGAAGAGAAAAAGATTAGTGAAGACGAACGTAGGTCCCTTGCAGTTGGACTCAGGTGAATTTATAATGGGGAACAAAGAAATGGCAGACCAATTGAACAAATACTTCGGTTCTGTCTTCACGAAGGAAGACACAAATGACCTTCTGGATGTACTAGGGGACTGAGGGTCTAGTGAGAAGGAGGAACTGAAGGATATCCTTATTCGGCGGGAAATTGTGTTGGGGAAATTGATGGGATTGAACGCGGATAAATCCCCAGGGCCTGATTGTCTGCATCCCAGTGTACTTAAGGAGGTGGCCCTAGAAATAGTGGATGCATTGGTGATCATTTTCCATCGACTCTGGATCAGTTCCAGAGGGTAGCAAATGTAACACCATTTTTAAAAAAAGGAGGGGTAGAGAAAACAGGTCATTATAGACCGCTTAGTCTGACATCAGTAGTGGGGAAAATGTTGGAGTCAATTATTAAGGATGAAATAGCAGCTCATTTGGAAAACAGTGACAGGATTAATTGCTGCCTGTGCAGTTAATTCATCCACCTTATTACGAATACTCCTCACATTGAGGCACACTTTGCCCCTTTAGAATCTTGCTGTAATTCTTGGGTTTCTCTGCCCTCCACTTTTACTTTTCTTCTTTCTATCTTTTACTTCTGCCCCATTCTACTTCCCTCTGTCTCCTTGCGTAGGTTCCCATCCCCCTGCCATATTAGTTTAACCCCTCCCAAACAGCACTAGCAAACACTCCCCCCAGGACATTGGTTCCGGTCCTACCCATGTCTCTTAATAGCTTTACTTCTCAAGAATGTATCTCCCTTTTAAACACCTTGATTGAATCTGCACATATATCTTTCTGGGCCGTGTAGTCCACATTCTCAAGTCAGTGTGTGAAGATTCTTTGGTCAAAATTCACTTTTAATTGGTCTACTCCTATTATGTATCTTTGTTCTGGTTTCCTCTACCAGAGAAAAGTGTCATTCCCCATCTATGGCAATTCCATTCATCATTTTGAACTTCTCAATCAGGTCATCTCTTAATACTCAGCTGCATGGGACTTGAGACACACACATAGGGGAGAAATTCGATTGCGCCTCTGTTATGGCATTAATTCAGGTGGAGCGGTACTTTTAGTGCCGTAAAAAAGTTTGTGCCTCCCGCCCAAAAATTCGTCAGAATCGGTCGAAGAGCTGACAGAGGTGATAAATCAGCCATTGCACACCAGAGCGGGGGGGGGGGGGGGGGGGGGGGGAGTGATTAAAAAAGTTCGGTCGGTACATTTTGCACACCCAATGCGCATGCGTGGAACTCCGAATCAGATCCCGGGAAAAGCCGAGTCTTAAAGGCACGCCATAGTAATGCACCCATTAAAATTTTCAAAATCACTTGTTTTCAAGCTGTACTGTTAGGTCTGTATGCCACTGCAAACTCAGAGGCTCATGCACCGTGCACTGTGTAAACGTTGCACTAACTGTGAACTCCGAGGGAAGCCTTTCCTCATCCCTTTAAGTAGCCACCAGTTAACGACTCTGCAAGCTTGTACCGACTCTTTTTACAGATGTTTTTACTGGTGGGTGACCGCACCTCACTTCGCGACCGGGGAACAATCGTGCGCATTGCACCATCAGAGTGATCATTAGCAGCCAGGCACTAATGGTTTGCACCCCGGTGAGCCTCTAATGAATTCTCCATCGGGCTGCTAAAAGCTGCACACGCCCGGTCGCTAAGCTCTAACGCTCGCATTAACGCCCCCTCTGGCCGCTAACTGAGGCTGCAGACAACCGAAAATCCAGCCCTTGGTCTCTTGAATGTCTCAAGTCCCTTCATCCCAGATATCCTCACTAGACTTTCTCCAAGGCTAATTTGTTCCTTCCTAAGGTAGGGCACCTAAAACTGAGCACAATATTCCAAATGCTCTATATTATTACAGCACTATTTCCTTGCATTTATAATTTATATATCTCATAATTTAAACAACATTTTATCACACCTGTATTAAATGGTGGGGCCCAGCCCAACCCATTTACCAATCCAAGAATGCCCCCCACACCTTTATAAATTTTGAATCTACTCCGTTTGCATCTTTCAACCAATTTCCTATTTATGCATCTCAATGTTATCTAGTAATTTCTTACATTGAACTTGTTCAAATGCCTTTTGAAAATCCAGGTATATGACATCCATTCATTCTTCTCCCATATTTCAGAGTGTCTATCAAAAAACTGTAGTTAATTAAAGACCTACCTTTCACAAAATTATGGCAAATCTCCCCAGTCAGATTATACTTTTTCTAAGTACTAATGTACTTGGTCCTGATAGCACATTCAAGCAATTATCCCATCTAATGACAAACTCATTGGTATGTAGTTACTTGTTCTGACCCTCCCTCCCTTTTTAAATAATGATACTGCGTTTGCATCCTTCCAATCCTCTTGTGAATTTTGGCAAAATGGTCCTATTGACTTGTCTCTTAACCAGTAGACTTATCAAGATTATGTCTCAGTACTGCAGCAATTGTTAAAAAATACTTTAATCAGCATCGGTATAATTATTAGCTTGGTTCAGCTGCTAATTATCTCATCTCATCTCAGACTCATTTCAGAGTCAAAGGAGCTGGAGCATGTAACGTAGACCAACATTCCATTGCGATACTGAAGGAGTGCTGCATTATCAGCCATGCTGTCCTTCAGATCAGATGTTAAACTCAGGTCTTGTCTGCCTGCTCCAGTGACTTTGGTTGATGTTGAAGTTCCAATTCATTATTCAAAAAGCAGCGATTTCTCCCAGTTTCCTAGCCAAAATTCCAACCTCACCCAACATACCAAAAACATTCACCTCATTGCTGATGGCGAGAGCTTGCTGTGCTTGAAACAAGTGCTGCATTTAGCTACAAAATATTCACTGCACTTCTGAGTTCATTGTGTATGAAGCACTTTGAGCCATGTGTAAGATATCTGAAAAGACACTATATAAATACAAGTCTTTCTCGTTGTTAAATGGCATTTTCCTCAAGTCATCATCATCATAGGCAGTCCCTCGAAATCAAGGTTGACTTGCTTCCACTCCAAAAGTGAGTTCTCAGGTGGCTGTACAGACCAATGCAGGAATTACAGTCTCTGTCACAGATGGGACAGACAGTGGTTGAAGGAAAGGGAGGGTAGGGAGCCTGGTTTGCCGCACACTCCTTTCGCTATCCGCGCTTGGTTTCTGCATGCTCTCAGCGACGAGACTCGAGGTGCTCAGTGCCCTCCCGGATGCTCTTCTTCCACTTTGGGCGGTCTTGGGCCAGGGATTCCCAGGTGTCGGTGGGGACATTACACTTTATCAAGGAAGCTTTGAGAGTGTCCTTGAAGCACTTCCTCTGCCCACCTGGGGCTCGCTCCTCAAGTACCTTTTAACTGGTATCAAAGTGGGACAATGAAGTCACTGCAAATGTGGAACAACACTTGGGAAATAGTGACCATAACCCTATTCAAGTCCACACTGGAACTAGGAGAGATTTTAACTCGGCAGATTTCCAGGAAGCTCCAGTGAGTTTATTGCCTGTCTGGCATAGGCAGCAGAAGCAGACATGATTTTTACCACCGGACCTCATTTAAATGCTGCTCGCCGATCCACTTCTCATCTGGAATGGTTATAGAGAGCACAGAACGGCTGCTGGCAGGAAGAGATCGAATGGCCATTTGTTGCTGCTAGCTTCAGATAAGTGGTGGGGCTGGATTACCCCATGAGCAATGCCGTGAAAGACCTAACAGTTATTATTAAAAATATATTCATTCTTAGGAGTAGAACTTACCAATAGATTGCCAAATTATTGAAGAGAATGAATATTTCAAGTTAGATTCGCTCAACTCAATCATAAAATTGACTGGATTCAATTGGATTAATGCTTTCAGATGGTGGTCCAAAGAATCCAGCCAGTATAATGATCATTATTTGACAATTAATCAAATAGAATTAATCCATAGAAATGACTGAAATATGTTTAGACGTCTTTGATTTCCTATTAGGAATATGACATACAACAACCTATCTAAACATAAGTCTATTAGCATAGAATTGTGTAGAAATATTTTTTTTGGAGACCTGAAAATACTTCCTGTGCCAAAGTTTCATTTGAGCTTAGAAATAAGATTAAATAATAACTCCTCGATCCTGCCCTAGCATATAGTGAAAGAAAGAAAGAGAGGAGGACAGAAAGAGAGAGAGAGAGAGAGAGAGAGAGAGAGAGAGAGAGAGAGAGAGAGAGAGAGAAAAAAGAGAAAGAGCAAGAGACAGCAAGAGAGAGAAAGCGAGAGAAAGCGAGAGAAAGCGAGAGAACGCGAGAAAGAGAGAGAGAGTGAACGAGAGAGAGTGAACGAGAGAGAGGAGAGAGAGAGAGAAAAGAAAGGGAAGGAAAGGAAAAGAAAAAGAAAAGAAAGCGAGAGAGACAGAGTGCGAGACAGACAGACAGACTTGTATTTATATAGTGCCTTCACCGGACATTCCAAAGCACTTTACAGCCAAAAAGTAATTTTGAAGTGTGTAGTCACTGTTGTCATGTAGGAAACGTAGCAGCCAATTTACGCACAGTAAGCTCCCACAAACAGCACTGTGATAACAAAAGCAGATTATCTGGTTGTTATGTTGATTAAGGGATAAATATTGGCCAGGACACCAGGGATAACTCCCCTGCCCTTCTTCAAATCGTGCCGTGGGATCTTTTACATCCACCCGAGAGAGCAGACGGAGCCTCGGTTTAATGTCTCATCCAAAAGAAGCACGTCCTACAGTGCAGCACTCCCTCAGTACTGCACTGGAGTGTCAGCCTAGATTTTTGTGCGCAAGTCTCTGGAGTGGGACTTGAACCCACAACCTTCTGACTCAGAGGCGATGATGCTACCAACTGAGCCACGGCTGGACAAACTGGACTAACGTCGGTCCATAAAAAAGTCTACTTCTGAAGGCTGTATTATTCTATGAGTGAATGAAAATTAAGCAATAAAATATTTTTCCCTTTCCATTATACTCTGATTTCAATCAATTATTTTATTATCCCACCTATTTTATCTCTAATTTCTTTTAATTAGATTCTTATATGATTTCTCTGCCATAATTAATTCTTTGCTGCTCTTTGTCTCAGTTTTACTGCAATAGGCCAGGACAGTCCGTAAAATCTGTGGGCCTTAGTCAGCTCCAAAGTCACATGTGCATCATCACTCTTGATGTCACAACCGCTATTCCCACTGCAATTATAGTTTTATTCTTGTTTAGAAACAATCATGACAAAAATCCACTTTGCATTTCCACAGTTACACTTTCAAGCTAAAACTTAACATGCAAAAAATTTGAAATAATTTCAGTGCAAGAAGACAGATCGTCAAGGGCAGGTTGCTAACGACTTATTTTATGCTACATTAACCAAGTCTACTAGGGGGCTTGGACATGTACAGGCATTCAGATTTGTGCACATATCCTATTTCAGTCCTTGTTTGGAATGCATACCAACAATTTACATCATTATTATTTGGACACATCAGTGACATCTTGTACACAAAAATGACATCCCGAGCAGGTATGTATCCATTTTACAATTAAAAATCCTTTCTCTTGCCATAAAATTTGCATTGGTATCAGTGCCTGGAAATATATTTGAAGTGGAAAGGAATCTATTTATCTTATAAAATTCTACTTTTCTGGAAAAATTCAGTTCCATCTCCAGGATGTATAGTTTTGTTCTAGATCTAAACTTCACATAATTAACCTCAGCTGATGGGAGATGAGCAGTGGGAGAAGTGCCAGGCTCAATTGCACATCAAACAGGTTCAAAATATCACATTATTTCTATATACATATACATACTGGGTTCTAAAATTGAAAACACATCACCCTATATGCCTGGATAACTCTGGGTTCAATATGCAGATATGCACTAATTATGGAAGCAAATGTGCATACTCACTTGAATGTTTTGAATGATAGACTTAAACTGAGATGATCGCTGCGTCCAGGAGTTCACCAGGTCCATTGCTCGGTCAAAATTCTTTACATATTCCCCATACATCTTTAAGAAAGGAGCCAGTTTTTGAAGAATATCACCTATTCGAGGGTTTTTGTCCCTGCAATTAACAGAGAAACCAAAATGATTACTGTTTGATTAAGTTTGTTGCTAAGATATCAAGTTTCAGATTGCGGAGTGTAAAATTAGCTAAACGTGCCTCCTCCCTGCTTGACCACAATTTTGCCGTTTTAGTTGACAAATTTTTGCTAAGTTTTTGTTTAGTAATTTCTTAAAAATTGGCATTTTGTGAACATGCACCATTAAGTGATTGAGAAGGCAACTTGTGCACAAGCTTCAATGGACACAAGGAGGTATGCTGGAGAACCACTGATAGCCCCAAACTCCAATTTTCCTTTCCTTGCCTGTGAGGCGACTTTCATAATCCACCGAGATCAGAGAATTATAAGTGAAAACCTACATGCAAAGATATTGCAGTTTGTAAACATGTACACCTCTGGGCTGTTTTATAACCTAATATTTTAATCAATTGTAGAAAATAGCCCAAAATAGTACTAACAAGCGTGCAGTTTTTAAGTATAAAAATAGATTTACACATTTTGAAGTGAGATTTTAAAAATTACCAAACAAACAGCAAAGTAAACAGTATTTTTCAAATATCAACTAAGAGACTACACAGTTATTTCAAGATTGCAAATGGCAGTGTTCTACCCAGTATGATCCCTCTTCCAGTCACAGCTAAACGTTTTACATTAACATTTCTCTATTTTTAATAACTGAAATATACAGATAACTGCCCCACTCTTCCACCCCACATTCCTCACTGAGCAAAAATCCCCTGCTGCAGCTACCTGGGCCACTCACACCCCTACCCCTGGTAGCAAATCATGCTCAAACTGTGCTAACTTCACTCGATTTGTTAGCGTGGTTCTAGTCCAGCTGCCTCTGCCATTTACTCCAGACTTCTCCACTAACCAAGGTGCGACCAACTCCCCACCCATATAATTGTTCTCTCACTTCATTGAGTGGGCAAAACTGTGGCACATGGATTTCAATGTGAGGAACTGCGAGGCCATCCACTTTGGAACCAAGAAAGATAGATCAGTGTATTTAATAAATGGTGAGAAGCTCGGAAGTGTGGGGAACTGTTTGGGGCTCCATGTACAGAAGTCACTAAAACCTAATGCACTGGTACAAAAAATAATTAAAAAGGCGAATGGAATGTTCATCTTCATCTCAAGGGAGCTGGAACACAAAAGGGTGGAAGTTATGCCACAATTGTATAAAGCTCTGGTTAGACCGCATCTGGAGTATTAGTTCAGTTTTGGGCACTGCACCTCAGGAAGGGTATAATGGCCTTAGATGGTGTGCAGCACAGATTCACCAGAATGATACCGGGGCTAAAAGGGTTCAATTATGAGGACAGGTTACATAGATTAAGCTTGTATTTCCTCGGGTGTAGAAGACGATTAAGGGGTGATTTAATTAAAGTGTTTAAGATGATTAAATAATTTGATATAGTAGTGAGAAAGAGAAACGCTACATTGCCATCCTTGAGCTTCAATTTCAGCAGTATCGTACTGAGGTCACTCGTTTAAAATGATAGCCTTCAATGCCAGTCATTGGCATTGTTGTGTATGCATGCCTGTTTACTGTGTGATGTCTGTAACACTGTATGCAACATTGAATGTACCCTTGTACTGTACACAACTTACCGGTACACTAGAGGGTGCTGTTGCTGGAGACCCAGGGGTTGCCTGCACACGGCAGGTAACCCAGTATAAAAAGGAACACACAGCTTGTTGTCGGCACTCAGGAGTTGCTAAGAAAGGACGGCAAGTCTGCAGAGTTCAAGCAACATACCCTGCCTCGTGGAGTCATTACTAAAGGTGCCTACATACACTACAACTGGCGACGAGGATGGGAGACGGGATCACGAACTACACGCTCAACATGTTTAACCTCAGCAATTTACGGAGGGGGAGGATTGGGATGCTTTTTTGGAAAGATTGGAACACGTCTTTATAGCTAATGACTTGGACGGGGACACACCGGCCACACTACCGAACAAACGCAGGGCCAACCTGCTTAGCAGTTGTGGGCCCACCATCTACGGTCTCATCAGGGACTTACTAGCCCCGGAGAAGACAACCACCAAGAGCTATGAGGAACTTGTAACAATCATACAGGAACAGCTAAAACCGAAAGAAAGCATCCTCACAGCCAGGCACCGGTTCTACACTTACCGGCGACCTGAGGGCCAAGAAATTGCCAAGTATGCTGCACAGTTAAGAAGACTAGCTGCATTGTGTGAGTTTGGCGACCACCTTAATGAAGCACGAAGGGACATATTTGTCATCGGAATCGGCCACGAAGGCCTCCTACACAAATTGCTCTCGGCTGACATTACAGTCACTCTGCAGAAAGCAATTCAAGTGAGCCAGGCCTACATGGTTTTGGCCAGCGACTCCAGTTGAATACTGACCCAGGACTCTAAACCGGTGAGCGCAGTGCACCGCATGGACACTTCTAAAGGCAGAAATGCTGCTCCGAGTCCCGCAATCCTGAGTCCGCCACATGGGGCGAACCGGATGGCCCCGTGCTGGTGCTGTGGAGGAAACCACAGGGCCCACCAGTGCTGCTACAAAGACTATGCATGCAAAGACTGCAAATAAAAAGGGCACCTTCAGAGAAAGTGCAGAAAAGGCTGTACTCACTGTGTCTCTGATGAGTTGGCTAATTACCGGGGCTCCGACACAGATGAAGGTGTAAGCTGCTCTAACCCTGGGAGAGGAGTATGGAATCTTTACCTGCTCCACCGGAAGTTCTCCGTGGATGATGGGAGTGGACATCGACGGGGTCCCAGTCTCCATGGAGATCGACACAGGGGCGAGCCAGTCTGTGATGAGCCACAAGACCTTTGAAAAAATTTGGAGGATCCTGCCACTCGACCAAAACTGTCTCCTGTCCAGGCAAAGCTGCTCACCAACACCAAAGGTAAAATCCAAATCGTTGGCAGTGTAGACGTCCAGGTCTCCCAGGGCGGGACGTTGCACAAACTCCCCCTGTGCATTGTAGCCGGCAACGGTCCCACGCTGCTGGGCAGGAATTGGATGAACCGGGTCCACATCAAGCAAAGTGGTGCTGTGGAAGAAAAGACCACCACAGCCCGCCTGCAGCAAGTCCATAGAATGACTGCAGCACCACAAGCATGTGGAAGAAAAGACCACCACAGCCTGCCTGCAACAAGACCACAAAATGGCTGCAGCACCACAAGAATGTGGAAGAAAGGAGCACCACAAAATGGCTGCTGCTTGGTGAGCAGCAGACCTGCATTCAAAATGCGAGTCAATATGGAGTAGCATCATGTGACATGGAACAGCCAATCGGATTTGAAAGCTCCCTTAAAGGAGACCGGTAACAAAAAAAATTTAAAGGAGAAGTTCCAACTATTTGAGTACACAGACTTTAAAGCTAAAGATGCAATTAAAGGGTGCAAGTATGAAAATGTATGCAATGTAACCATGAATTGTGATGCTGGTTTAACTAATGTGACTAATGAGATGAATGCAGGTGTCAGTAAGGTTAAGAACAAGTTTATTATGCTTAACAATAATGATAGAGATTGTGAAATGCCTAATGTAACCATGTCTGTTAAAACCAGGACACCCCAAAAGTGATGCAAGTGCGAGAATGTATAATGCAGGCTCGACTATGTGTGATCAGAGCCAAGGTGTCATGTATACCGGTAGGAGACTGCCAAAGGACATTGGGTCCTACAGGGACCATGCTAATGCCAATGGAATCTCCCTGTGGGAGACCCCCAGGTCCAGCAGGCTACCTGACCATGTAGCCTGGACCTTTGGAATGAATGTGATGCCCCTTGCAGGACACACACACATGCAGTGGGAGCAGACCTACTACAGGGACAGTGGTCAATGGGCAGCCCAGCCATCACCAATGGCAACCGGCACCAGACCAGCCCGACAGCCCCTGGCCACCAGGGCCAACACTAGGAGCGTGAGGCCAATACCCTCCAGCTTCCCTGGCAAACCCTGGGATGACCTGACCCTCATCCCCATTGGTGGACAAGGAGCCCACCCAGTCTTGTGGCCCTGCCCACCACCCCACAACTACCCACATCACAGTGTATACACACCACCCACTGCTGCCATGGCTACCTCCCTGAGGGATCCCACAAAAGTGACACCCACTTGGTTTGTGTGTGAGGGAGGGGAACCGTACGAGGCCAGCCTCAAGCACAGGGGTCATACTTGGCAACCACACAACCCTCACCACAACCTCCCATAGCTCACCACTGATCACCTCCCCTGGTCATGACAACTAGGATATGAAAAATGCTCAGGGGGGAGTATTGTTGTGTATGCATGCCTGTTTACTGTGTGATGTCTGTAACACTGTTTGCAACATTGAATGTACCCTTGTACTGTACACAACTTATCGGTACACTAGAGGGTGCTGTTGCTGGAGACCCAGGGGTTGCCTGCACACTACAGGTAACCCAGTATAAAAAGGAACACACAGCTTGTTGTCGGCACTCAGGAGTTGCTAATAAAGGACTGCAAGTCTGCAGAGTTTAAGCACCATACCCTGCCTCGTGGAGTCATTACTAAAGGTGCCTACATACACTACAGGCACCCTCAGCAAAGCCCAGATATCAAGCAATTACTTAAACGCAGTAACATTTGCAGACTGCAGCGAATGTCATGTGACCAAACCTCCAGGAATAAGTCCAACCTGACTTGGCAATTTTACTGACAGCCAAACAGATGTTGGGAAAATTACAGCTTGTGTGATGAAACAGTCGGAGAGATTTACAGAGAGAGGAAGTGAGCGACAAAATGAGACACAAGCAGAAAGACAGACAACATAATGTGAGAAGTATGCAGAAGCCATAAAAAAGAGAAGGAAAAGAATTCAAGTGAAAGCAGAAAGATGTAAAAAGAGTGGGAAAGAAGAGAAGCCATTAAAGGAAGATTTTTTTTCCCTTGTCAGCAACACCATGGGAGACCAACCAATATATTATTCTATTGAACTTCACTGTGAAATAAAACTTAATTAAAAGTAGACATCAGGGGGTATATTAAATAAGAAACTCACGGGTTGTTGATTATGATGTGGCGTTGTGCTAGATTGTCTATAGATTTTGTGAACCAAGGCAGTTATGCATCTGGTGAGAAGGGTTTAAAATATTGGATTTCCTATTGCTCCTTAAAAATAGCTTTTGAACACATTACTTTGTGCAATAAATACCATTTAACTACCTTTGAAATTGGCTGAATGAAAAAGTCTGTAATTATTGTTGGTAAGTTTAGTTTAATAAACCTGCAGTGAAAATTCAGTGATACATATCTTTGAGCACTTTAGGGTCTTTACTGTTAAAACAAACAATAAAACTCTCCTAATTTGTGCATTAAATCATCATTCATTGAGTTTCAATAAAGGTCTTCATGTAACACTGTATATATTTCTCTGTCACACTGTAATAACATGATTGGTGCCATTGCTGACATATCTGCTTTCAGAAACAATGAATGTGCAGGCTGTGAAGCCTTTCAGGTTTGACAGTCAAACCACTTTGCAAGAAAGAAAAACATTCTATTGTTCATTTGACTTAAACTTTCAAAATTAAAGCAATCATGGAATTTGTATTTTTGCACATTGCACTAAAATATTTTGTACATCACTAATGTGTCAGCATTATGACTATGCTCTCAAATCACAAACTTGTTTGGACTTACAAATATTTAACATGTTTAAAAAAACAAGAACCCTTGCTATATGATATAAGCAGTGACTGATAGAAAGTGGTGATATCACTGACAATTTCAGATATTTTAGTATTTTTTTTCATAGCAATTCCCCCAGAAGTGGACATTGCCCCTTACAATCCAGAAGCTGTTCCTGTTTTGATAATTGATATACTTGCAATTATATGCAGCCTTTTAGAAGCTGCAGCCAGTAATGTACAGTAAACAGTTTATTTAATTTGTTCTTTTTGGTGCTCTTGTGGAAGGAAAAATGTTGATCAGAACATCAGGACTACTTCTCCTCTTGAAATAGTACTACAGATTTTGAACATCCGCCTGAACAAATAGGATTTTGATTATTGTCTCATCTAAAGAATAGCACCTCAGACAATACAGCGCCCATTAGCACACAAGATAGGAATGTTAGCCCAGATTATATGCTCAATCTTGGTGTGCTGTTCAAAAAACACATGATGTTTTGGCACAGAGGCAGGACAAAGAGAAGCTGGGATTGTTCTCCTTACAGGAGAGAAGAAAGGGAGACCTAATATAGGAATTCAAAATGATGAGTGGTTTTAATAGAGCAAGGAGGGAGAAACTGTTTCCTCTCGCAACTGGTCAGTAACCAGAGGTCACGGATGTAAAGTAATTGGGGAAATTAGGAGAATTCTTTTTTTTTTAAAAAAGATCTGGACCACACTACCTGAATGAGAGGTGGAATCAGATTCCATAGGAACTTTCAGAAGGAAGTTGGACATGTGTTTGAAGAGGACTAATTTGCAGGGTTATGAGAGAAAAGCTAGGGCGTGGGACTAAACTGGGCAGCTCTTTCAATGAGCCGGCACAGGCACGACAGGTCAAATGGGCTGTGCTGTATGATTCTATGGGCTAGACTTTCCAGAGAGCCCCTCAACGCCAGATTGCCCACCCAGAATAACCGCTAACGTTTGATAATGGTGGCGAAAATTTCCACTTTTAAGTTAAAACTAATCGCCCGACAAGAAAATGGATCTTGCACCATTATTCTCGGCAGTTTTCTTGGCGGTTGAGGGGAAACTAAGTAAAACGGGCAGTTTTTAAAAAATTTAGTCCGAGGCTTCGGTTAGGCCTAGGGAGGGGGAAAACTTTTTTTTAAATTTCACTAAAAAAAAAAGTAAAAAAACAGTGTGTGTAAAAGACACTTTTACACATAATCGGCATTTAAAATTTTTTTTTTTAAATAAAGAACTTTTAACTTACCTTTCTTTGCAGAGTGTTCACCTACCGCCCTGTTTAAGCAGATTTCAGTGGCCGGTTCCTTCGACGATCTGGATGGGCTTCCGTTGAGGCCAAACTTACGCCCTGGGGATTTTCTTGGCGGTGCATGTCGACTGTTTGATCCCGGTGGGGGTTTTCAGATTTGGGCGATACCATTAAAAAACTAAGGGGGAAACTTTCGCCGGGTGGAAAAATAGCTGTACCACTGAGAAAATCGCCAAGAACCCGCCGAAAACGAAAGGAAAGTTTAGTCCGATGACTGCTACCAATTAAACTAGCTAGCGCAAGTACTGGGTTAACTATAGTCTCATGTGCTACACGGAGCACTCACTGCAAATAGGCAGATACTACATATGGGCCCGAATTTTTAACCAGCTAAAGCAA
Organism: Pristiophorus japonicus; assembly: GCF_044704955.1. Lineage (NCBI taxonomy): Eukaryota > Metazoa > Chordata > Chondrichthyes > Pristiophoridae > Pristiophorus > Pristiophorus japonicus. Next base: position 37,505,749 of record NC_091988.1, on the reverse strand, counting down.
CGAACAGGATTTTTGAAGTATAAAAGAATTCAACAAATATTATCAACACAATGGTCACATTCTGCAAAAAGTTATTATTCTTTCTAAGAAATGTCCTTTTCTATTATAGTTCTGACTTGTCCCTGGTCTTTGATCACTTGCCCCTCTAGGACTTGGAAACAATCTTTCAGTTTTATCCTTTAATACCCAGTAGACACTTACATGAGCCTGGTTGTTCCCCAAATAGCTTCCTTCATTTTTGCAAATATTTTAATTGATGTGATCATCACATTCAATACGAAATTGTTTTCTTGTGACTTTGACTGCATGTATCTCATGACAGTGGAACTTAAAATAAAGTTTCAAGAATTTCTCCATAGAATTCACAAATCATACATTTTATTCCAATGTTTTCATGTGGACAAACTCAGAATGTGAGGATTCCATGCGTCATATCCCACTATTCAACTATTGCTTTTGGGTTCATTGAACTAAATTCACAACTCATTTAGTTTGAACTAGTTATTGTTGAACTTCAAAGTAAAACTCAGTGGACACAGGTTCAAAAATAAAACCACAAATCAGTACTTAATCCTAAAAATAATGCTCTTTGATCATTTCCTTAAATATATACAAGATGTTTCAAAGACTTCTATCAGAAAATTTGTTTAGTTTAAAACCTTCAACAGTCACCTTCTTCTCACACACTCATGAGTTGAATCCAGAAATGAAGCATTTGAAATTAACTGCAAGCAGCAATGTTTCAAACTTGGCCATAGATTTGATTTCTCACATATATAGTTAATTTTATTTACTCACCATTCTTCTGTAATTCTTGTCTTTAGTCCTGGTAGGAGAAATTGGTCATGAAAGCAATAGATTGAGGAAATGTTTGAGAAGATCCCAGTAATCACTTCTTGTGGAATGCCAGCTTCATTTAATTTGGTGCAAAACACCTAAATAAAGAAGTTACAATAGGTGCTATAATGATATGCATGGACTGGAACAGATGGAAATAGACTTTTATATGACACAGGGAATGGTTTACAAATTCTGAAAGAAGCTTTATCTGAAAGGCCATTATTTCCATAATTATTGGCCATTATTGCGAATATTTACCTTAGCAAGTGGTCTTGGAAAAACGTTGGTAAATTATTGATTTTAATTAAATGCTCCCTCTGGCATTTTAGACGCACAATGTACATGTGAATACTTCTCTAATCACAGGCACTTACCATCCATCTCAACTGAACTTACAAGGATGACAAATCATAAAAGATGAGGAACCATGCTGACATAATTGTGCTGCCTGTATAATTGGAGACACGTGTGCACGTAGCATCACAGTATGAAATTCACAGCCAATTTTACAGACCCAATGGACAAGCACTTGAATTTATAAACACTAAAAGCTTTACCTCATTGCAGCTTTAAGATGGAATGCTCAATAATGTTCCCAGTACTGTTAACATTTACAACACAAACCTGTGAACAATGCAACTTCAAATTTCACAATGGAGAATATTTCCACTGTTCATTACTTATAGCAAAGTTATGTGTTTTAATAATGAATGTTTTATTTTGCTGGAAATCACCCCACCACCACCCAAAGTGTTTAAGTGCCATGCTTTTTAAGCTGCCATGTTCATATCAACAGATGCCAGGACCAACATTCCAGTTACGCACTGCTTCGAGCAGTGCTAGAGGATGGGGATAAATAAAAAATAAAATGCAGTTAAGCTTAAAGCAAATATTGTATCTATAAATAATCAAAAAGGACTGCATCAATAATAGCTTTGGTAGCATAAACCACTGTGGGGCAATTGTCTTATCTACTCTCCACGCCATCGCCAAACCATTCATTCTGCACTTACAGCCTGTTGAACAGATTTGAAGGAGCAAGTGTGCATTATTTCCATATGGTGACGGTTGTAATCTGATCACATATTAAGTCACAGAATTAAAACTTGTTAGTTCAGTAGCTATGCTAATTAGCTCTGCAGACAAGTCAGAGGCAGTTTATAGAATCTAATGCTGAACACTTTTAAGTGCTCTTCACATTTATTAGAGATGCCCCTCTAAAAATAAAAATTGAAATTGAAAAATCTGCTTCAACATGAAAAGTTTAATTGAGTATTCTAAATAGAACGAATCAATAGATTTAACACCACTTGGGTCGTGCGATCTCCTGGACTAGTGATCACCTGAGGGGGTGGGAGAAGAATTTTCCAGAGTATTTTTTCCCGTATTGGCCCTGGGTTTTTTCATCAGTTAGTTTGCCTCTCCCAGGACATTACATGGCTGTGACGGTGGAAAGAAATGTTTAGACATGATGGTGTGGGGTAGGTTTAATGAACCAGCTGGCGTTCTCCTGCCTATCAAATTCGTATGGAGACTCATTCTTCATTTTCATAGACACTTGAATAGAGAAGCGTTAATGATAAGTTGTGCCCATGTATTGATATATGAAAACATTGGCACAAATCCTTCAGATTATCCTCTATCAATCATAAAAGTTTAGGGGAAATCCTACAAGACAGACTACTTTGAAAGAATGACTCATTCAGTTCTCAGATTATTATTTAGTCTATGTAGCGGTCCAAGACTAAAAAGACTGCACATTAGTCACAACTGTGATATGTACACCATTCATCTCACTATTTTAATGAAAATACTATATTCAGACATAATTTTAGAATTGTTACATTCTTGAGAATAGGACTCGGGTCTGAAACACTTCATTGACTAACCAGTCAAGAGGAAATGCCTGAGCAAAAGCTATATTGCCAATCTTCAAGTAAAATCTGTCTGCGCTCTTCCATTTCCAGTAGCTTCAGAGATTCTTTCTCTGCTATCCAAAACTATCCCAAATCAACAAATGAATAAATACCTTAAAAATATTTTTACAGCAAGCTGATTCCAGTTAATGTTTTGCAATACCTGATCCAGAAGGTGCAGCCTTTTCACATAGGCTTCTTCCGTGAGCAGAAGTTCATTTGCGATGTTGAATAATTTCTGTGGCTCTGTGCACTGAGAGAAAGAAAAGTAAACATCACATTCACAATTTTAATTTGTGAAAAATATTCTCTGGTTATCTTACCCATGAAGTGAAATATAAAAATTACAACAGCTTTAGTTCAGAAAAGGAAATTGCTACAGCGATTCACTGCACGGAAAAAGAAAACCTTAGATTGATCAGCTTCAATATTAAGAGTGCGTTACAATTAGTAAAATGTTTTTCCTCAATTACTTTTATTTAAACATTAAGTGGTGATTACTGTGTCATGGGTAACAGATTGTAGGGATTACTGAGTCTGACAATGAGAGAAAGTCAATGAAAGTACAGAATTTAAGCTGAAGCATTCATTACTTTTACATTACCAATGTAAACTCAAGTCCCTCAGACTGTCAGGCCATGTTCTCTCTTCTTTCAGCTCCATGTCCCACATCCCAGTCATGCATTACTTTGTTCCATAACCTAGCTGCCCTGGTCTGCCCCATATCGCAGTCTTGCTCTTAGTCAGCGTCCCTTAACCTCGTTGAAGCCCACTTCGTCACCTACCACAGCTACATTTCTCCTTTCTGACCCATGCCCTAGAATATCCCATCTCACAATCTACCCACAGGGGCACTGTTGCTTCCTGTCACACAAGCTAACCATGTTTCTGGATCCATGCCCTAGCTATACCCCTGCATGTTTAGACATCTTTGATTTCCTATTAGGAATATGGCATACACAACCTATCTAAACAGAAGTCTATTAGCATTAAATTGTGTCGAAATATATATTTTTTTGAGACCTGAAAATATTCTGTTATTGCTATATTGTCCTGTGTTTTCATGTGCTTAATTACATTGGTAATTAAGATCAATATAGCTCATCTAGAAGGAATGAGTTTAACTGAAGCCTTTGGTATTTTAGCCAATTCAGATTATGATAACTCAAAATAAAATGTTAACGCGGACTTCCACTGATTTCCTCCTGCGTCACAGGATTATTCAGAAGCTAAGTCTAAAAGGGACATTTGTAACATTGTTGGCTAAACAATGATAAGAGACAAGATTAGCTAAAAATTTGGCATGTTGCATCTGGTGTTCCACCTCCACAACATCATTACCTCAGTGCTATTGGCTGCGTCACTCACTCCCTCTTTCTCATCCCACACAAGGTTATATTAACTAAGATAGCTGCATAACTAATTCATAAGCGATGACTAGCAGATCCAACTGTGTGATGTACTTGGGCTCAAACCCATGATCAGAAAAACATAAAGCTGGTTTCTCAGCAACTATAGAATCATAGACTCTTATAGCATAGGAGGCCGCCATTTGGCCCATCATGCCTGTGCTAGCTCTTTGAAAGAACTGCCCAATTTAAATCCACACCCCAGTCTTTTCTCCATAGGCCTGCAAATTAGTTCTTTTCAAGTATATGTCCAACTGCCTTTTGAAAGTTCTTATGGAATCTGATTCGACCATCCTTTGAGGTAATGCGTTCCAGATCATAACAACCCTCAGAGAAAAAATTATCCTCATTTCCCTTCTCGTCCTTTTGCCAATGATGTTAAATCTATGACCTCTGGTTACCAATCTACTTGCCAGAGGAAACAGTTTCTCCCTACTTGTTCTAGCAAAGTCCCTCTTAATTTTGAATAGCTCTATTACATCGCCCCTTAACTTTGTCTGCTCAGAGCATTCCCAGCTTCTCCAATCTCGCCACTTAACTGAAATCCCTCATCCCTGGTATCATCCTAGTAAATCTCCTATGTTCTTTCTGCAAGGCCTGTACATCCTTCCTGAAATGTGTGTGGTGCTCAGAATTGTACACTACAATTGTGCCTACCCATTTCACTAGTCCGTCCATGTCCTCCTGAAGTCTGCTACTATCCTGCTCACTATGTGTTATGTATGTATGCCTGGGTTCACCTGCCACCAGGGGGAGCGACTGTCGGAGGTCATTGGGTCACGGATACACATGTGCAGCCCTTGTATATAAAAAAAGCCTTCATGTTTAATCCTCACTGAGAGCTAATAAAGTAGAGTCAGGTCGCATCTGATTGAGTTCACGGTACTAAGCCTATTGAGTTATTGCATACGCAACATTTGGCGATGATGCACAATACGAACTTTCACACATAAAAAAAGAGCACCGTTGGAATCATGGAATGATTCATGGAGGGAGAAGACTGGGAGGATTTTACCTTGACCAGTACTTCATGGCCAACAAGATGGATGAAGATGTTGACGCAATGAGGCACTGGGCAGTTTTCCTCACTGTTTGTGGTCCAAAAATCTATGGTCTCAAAGAATCTGCTCTCACCTGCACGTCCAACGGAAAAGACCTATGTGGAATTGTGTGCTCTGATTCGGGACCATCTCAAACCTAAAGAAGACATTATCTCGGGATATCGCTTTTACAAGCATGTTCGTTCTGAGGGCCAGAACATGGCGGAATTTGTTGCCGACCTGAGACGTCTCGCTGGGCCGTGTAAGTTTGGAGCCATGTTAGAAGACCATCAATGACCAACCAATTCATATTCAGCCATCAGAAGACCCTGCTGTTGTCAATGAATCTGAACCTCCCATCCCCGACATGGATACTGCCACTCCCGTTAGATCAGCTACCCAGCCTCAAGTCATGAATGACTCGGAGAGCTTACCCAGATCTGGAATTGGACTGAGACAATCAACGAGTGAGCGGAAAGCCCTGGACCGTCTCAATTTGTAAATAGGACTGTTTTCAAGATCTTGGGGAGGAATGATGTAATTTATGTATGCCTGGGTTTACCTGCCACCAATTATGTCAATCAAGACGGACTTCACAATACTGGTCTTTGTTTGCAGTGCTCTTTGAAGTTTACACGGATTTATCAGCCCTGTGGTTAACAAGTATGGCAGCTTTTTTAGCGGGTCAGTATGATATAATGGGTTCAACTTTCCCCAAGTCCGTTTTCTGGCATATTGCCAGAGTTACGCCCTTTTTTCTAGGCCAGAGATGCGCCAGAAATATTTTGCCAAAGTTTTCCCGATGTATAATTTGAATTTAGCGCTGCGCAGCATGTCCAGTCGCCTCGAATATTGTGTACAGTTTTGGTCTCCTAATCTGAGGAAGGACATTCTTGCTATTGAGGGAGTGCAGTGAAGGTTCACCAGACTGATTCCCGGGATGACAGGACTCACATATGAAGAAAGACTGGATCAACTAGGCTTATATTCACTGGTATGAAGAAGAATGAGAGGGGATCTCATAGAAACATATAAAATTCTGACAGGATTGGACAGGTTAGATGCAGTAAGAATGTTTCCGATGTTGGGGCAGTCCAGAACCAGGGGTCACAGTCTAAGGATAAGGGGTAAGCCATTTAGGACTGAGATGAGGAGAAACTTCTTCACTCAGAGAATCGTGAACCTGTGGAATTCTCTACCACAGAAAGTTGTTGAGGCTAGTTCGTTAGATATAATATTCAAAGGGAGTTAGATGTGGCCCTTATGGAGAGGTATGGAGAGAAAGCAGGAATGGAGTACTGAAGTTGCATGATCATATTAAATGGTGGTGCAGGCTCGAAGGGCCGAATGGCCTATCCTGCACCTATTTTCTATGTTTCTATGTCTTCCTCAATTCCGAGGGACTGCCTATGATGATGATATAAGGAGATCAAACTAGCATGTGACTCCTCTCTGTATGAAGTTAGGACAGTGATCTCTCATGTTCTAGATAGTGGTGAGGAGAGACCAGACCAATTGCTTTTGCTTCATGCACTCTCAGTGCCAGCGAGCGGAATTAAGCGCAGATTGAAAGGGAAGCTTTAGCATTGATTTTTGGGGACAAGGATTTCCACAAATACTTATTTGGTCGTAAGTTTACCATTGTTTCTGACCGTAAGCCTCTGACAGCAATTCTCCATCCAAAGTCCCCAGTTCCAACCTTAGCTGCAGCCCGAATGCAAAGATGGGCTTTGATTTTGTCAGCATATACATGACATTGAGTACAGACGATATAATAACTTTTATTTATATAGCGCCTTTAATGTAACAAGAAAAAAAAGATAAATTTGACACCGAGCCACAAAGGAAGAAATTAAGGCAGATGACCAAAAGCTGGTTTATAGAGCTAGGTTTTAAGGAGCGTCTTAAAGGAGGAAAGAGGTAGGGAGGGTTAGAGGTTTAGGGAGGGAGTTCCAGAGCTTAGGGCCCAAACAGCTGAAAGCATAGCCACCGATGGTTGAGTAGTTATAATGAGGGATGTTCAAGAGGCCAGAATTTGAGGAGCACAGACATCTTGTGGGGTTGTGAGGCTGAAAAAGATTACAGAGATAGGGAGGGGCAAGGCCATTGAGTGATTAGTAAACAAGGATGAGAATTTTGAAATCGAGGCATTGTTTAACCGGGAGCCATGATAGGTCAGAAAGCACAGGGGTGATGGGTGATCTTGACTTGGTGCGGGTTAGTACACGGCTGCTGAGTTTTGGATGACCTCAAGTTTACATAGTGTAGAATGTGGGAGGCCAGCCAGGAGTGAGTTGAAGTAGTCAAGTCTAGAGGTAACAAAGGCATGAATGAGGGTTTCAGCAGAAGTAATGCTGATGCTATGTCCGGATTCCCATCCCTATCACAAGTTACACCCAATTGGGAAGAGTGCTCTATTTTTCATACATTGATCAACTGCCAGTTACAGCTGAAGAGATTGGTAGAGTAACCAAACGTGACCCAGTTATGTCAAAGGTGTATGATTACATAGCAAATGGCTGGCCAAACCAGGTATCGGAGGAAGGTATTTATCCAAAAATTGTCAGTGGATAAAGATTGTACCATGTGGGGTGCAAGAATAGTTATCCCAAATAAGTTCAGGTCCAAAGTGTTAGGAGATCTTCATGACCAGCATATGCGAATGTGCTTGACCAAGAGTTGTGTACGCAGTTACTTATGGTAGCCAGGTTTAGATAAAGAGATAGCGTACATCATCAGTAAGTGTAGAACATGTCAATCAGTGAGCAACAAACCACCATCAGTACCATTATAGCCAGGGAAATGGCCTCCCAGGGTGTAGCAAAGGTTACATGTAGATTTTGCTGAGCTAGAAGGACAACAATTGTTCATAGTGATAGTTAGTCATTCCAAATGGATAGAGGTGTTTCTAATGTGGAAAACAAGTAAAACACTCGATAATTTGCAAAGATTGTTTTCTTTATATGGCCTCCGAGAAGAAAGTGTGTCTGATAATGGGCCGCAATTTTGTTAAGAAGAATTTGCACAGTTCAGAAACGGTGTGAAACATACCAACGTTCCACCAGATCACCCTGCTTCAAATGGTGCAACAGAGCGCACAGGACAAATTGTAAAACGTGCCCTCATCAAGCAAATGTTGGATCCAAATCGAAGGAAATGACAGTTGTCATTGGACCACAAACTGGCAAATTTTCTGATTACTTATCGGAATACTCCTCATACAACTACTGGTAGAACACAAGCAGAGTTGTTTCTCAAAACAACAGCCACGAACCAGGTTCTCATTGTTAAAGCCAAACTTGGCATAGCTCGTAGTAGAGAAACAATCAAGACAGAAAGAGAATCATGATAGAGGTAGAGTAAGAGAGAGAGAAGTGTGAAATTGAATCAGAAGATTAGAATGAAGAGCCATTAACATAAATGGTTAAAGTGGTTACCAGGAAGAGTAGTGAAGATATGTGACCCTCGCACATATTTGTTCAAGATGTTTGATCATGGAAAGGTTAAGTTTGTTGACATTGATCATATTTAACCTACAGATGTGGAAGGAGTTGAAAGTTGGAATGATTCGATTATTTCTGATGAGTCAGATAGTCTTGTTACAAGTAGAGTACCAGTAGCAAATCCTATATCAGATGTAATAAAAAGAAATAAGTCCAAGAGAAAGTCAGAATTTAAGTCTGAGTCCAGGTCAGACAAACAGCCTGAAGTTGTAGAGTGTCAAAATGTAGATCAAGGGTTGCCCTTGGAGAGAAACTCTCCTCAGACTCCACCTGGAATGTTCTACAAGATTGGAAAGTTCTGTTCAGGAACGAAAGTATCCTCTTCAAAACAGAAAACCAGTGGTTAAGTTTGATTTGTAAACATGGAAAAATAAGCTCATATCTTTTGTTGTGTATACCATGCAGGTTATGTATAATGATTATTTTGTTATGATTACTTCTTCAATAAGGAGAAAGAAGTGGAATAGAGCTCCACCTAGTGACTACTGATGTAATGCAACTACTGATGTATTAATAATAAAAGATCGTGTGGCAAGTCATGTGGCAATGTCATGTGACACAGTCTTGTTAAGGAGCCATCTTGTGCAGTGTGTGCTTCTGTTAGTGATGATTAAAGATATCACAGTGGGGGGGAGATTATTTCTGTGTATCTGAACTAGTATTTCTGGCTGGTTTTTACATGACTTCTAGTTCCAAAAGGCCAGACATCCTGCTTAAGAAGCTATACTATATGTATCTCAATATAGTACAGAAACCAGAGGTAGCTTTTAATGCTGGTAGTTTAATTAGGAAACTAATAAACAAAGTTATCAATTGATTATTTTCCCCTTCTGCCATTACATAATTTGTTCCTGTTGCTTCATCATGCTAAACACCTTTCCATACTCCATACACCTTGGAGCCCACCTTTCAGCCAGCTGTGGCTCAGGGAATTTCTGCTGCTCACTCTTGGGTTTGTAATGAGGGGAGTCTTCAGGGAACATGCTCATTGGTTTATCAGAGTTCCTTCTGTGTACTACATTAGTGAACATATGTGTGTTTATGACTTAAATAAAAGATTCCAGATCATATGACTAGCAATGAGTGAGATTGGCCGATGCCTTGCATATATTTTGAATAAATAGTGAAAAATATAACCACAAACTTAACAAAAAAATGGAAGCCGATATTGAAATAAAGATTTAAAATGTACACCATCGGTACAAGTGGAGAACCGGCCAAATATGATGGTGCTCAATAAAAATTCATTTCAGCAACATGTTTAGTAGCGTCACCGTCAGCTGTCATGTCGAGTTGCTCACACAAGTTGTTTTGTGGTTTCAGGCAGTTTCTTGATTTCCTTTGCTAACAGGATGTCTTATCGCTACACTATCATGTAGAAACATTTGCATTTTGATGTATAAGACACACAGATTTTGTTAGACTGTATACTTTGCTTAGCTTAAATAACCAACCAAGCTACATTTTCCACCATTTCAATTCTATTTCATTAAATGTGCTTTTCATACCAAATATTCATGCAGTACCACACCAGCAGCAAGTTACAAAAATAGAGCAGTTGCATTTATCTCTCTCCGGCCACCACCCCCCATCCACCCCACCATTTGAGTTGTTCACGCAACAGACACCACATCCTTTTCCATGTTTGCGCTCTACACGTGAGTCTAATTACGAAACACGCTGAAAGATGAATTTATTCAGGGCATTTTATTTTTGAAGCTTATAATGACTCACTTCACACAAACCATTTGTGCTAATGCTATCCTGGACAGCTCAAATAAAACTAACTTGGCTTTATCCACCTGGCAATTCAAGAGTGTGATTCTGCTGTTTCCAGTGTATTTTAGTTTTTAAAAAAGGTCTACAGATCCATTTTTTGCGAATGCAATTCAATAGTAATGTTTCAAATAATTCCTATCTTTTGAACAATACAAACATTGGAGGATGTACAGAGACTGGCAAATTAACTAATACCCTGGATTAGACAATTAGGCTGTCAGCAGACTGAGGAAGCTGGGAATGGTTACACTAAAGAAAGGCAGCTCGGGTGGGACCGTCCACATTTTCAAGATTATAAAGTGGCTGCAGATAACTCAAGACTAATAAATTACGACAACTAATTGAAACAGTTTAGATTTAAACTACCTCACACAGAAGGTGGTGATAATGGAACAGACGACCCAGATAGACAGTAAAGGTGGACAATACCAGCAAATCTAAGAGGTGGTTTTTAGACAAATAAAGTTATTGAGGGATATAGGGCTCAATTTTCCCCAATGCCGTTGTTTGGCATATTTCATAGAAACAAAGAAAATAGGTGCAGGATTAGGCCATTCGGCCCTTCGAGCCTGCACCACCATTCAATAAGATCATGGCTGATCATACCTCATTACCCCTTTCTTGCTTTCTCTCCATACTCCTTGATCCCTTTAGCTGTAAGGGCCATATCTAACTCCCTCTTGAATATATCCAATGAACTGGCATCAACAAAACTCTGCGGTAGAGAATTCCACAGGTTAACAACTTTGAGAAGAAGTTTCTCCTCATCTCAGTCTGAAATGGCATACCCCTTATCTTTAGACTGTGTTCCCTGGTTCTGGACTTCCCCAACATCGGGAACATTCTTCCTGCATCTAACCTGTCCAGTCCCATCAGAATTTTCTATGTTTCTATGAGATCCCCTCTCATCCTTCTAAACTCCAGTGAATACAGGCCCAGTCGATCCAATCTCTCCTCATATGTCAGAGCATTTGCCCACTCACCTAAACTGTCCAAATCACCCTGCAGCCTCTTAGCGTCCTCCTCACAGCTCACACCACCAACCAGCCTAGTGTCATCTGCAAACTTGGAAATATTACACTCAATTCCTTCATCTAAATCATTAATGTATATTGTAAATAGCTGGAGTCCCAGCACTGAGCCCTGCGGCACCCCACAAGTCACTGCCTGCCATTCTGAAAAGGACCCGTTTATCCCGACTCTCTGCCAACCAGTTCTCTATCCACGTCAGTACATTACCCCCAATACCATGTGCTTTAATTTTGCACACCAATCTCTGATGTGGGACCTTGTCAAAGGCCTTTTGAAAGTCCAAATATACCACATCCATTGGTTCTCTCTTGTCCACTCTACCAGTTACATCCTCAAAATATTCTAGAAGATTTGTCAAGCACGATTTCCCTTTCATAAATCCATGCTGACTTGGATCGATCCTGTCACTGTTTTCCAAATGCGCTGCTATTTCAGCTTTAATAATTGATTCCAACATTTTCCCCACTACTGATGTCAGGCTAACCGGTCTATAATTACCCATTTTCTCGCTCCCTCCTTTTTTTAAAAAGTGGTGTTACATTAGCCACTCTCCAGTCCATAGGAACTGATCTCGAGTCGATAGACTGTTGGAAAATCACCACCAATGCATCCACTATTTCTAGGGCCACTTCCTTAAGTATTCTGGGATGCAGACTATCAGGCCCCGGGGATTTATCGGCCTTCAATCCCATCAATTTCCCTAACACAATTCCCTGACTAATAAGGATTTCCTTCAGTTCCTCCTTCTCACTAGATCCTCGATCCCCTAGTATTACTGGAAAGTTATTTGTGCCTTCCTTCGTGAAGACAGAACGAAAGTATTTGTTCAACTGGTCTGCCATTTCTTTGTTCCCCATTATAAATTCACCTGAATCTGACTGCAAAGGACCTACGTTTGTCTTCACTAATCTTTTTCTCTTCACATATCTATAGAAGCTTTTGCAGTCAGTTTTTATGTTCTCGGCAAGTTTCCTCTCATACTTTATTTCCCCCCTTCTAATTAAACACTTTGTCCTCCTCTGCTGGATTCTAAATTTCTCCCAGTCCTCAGGTTTGCTGCTTTTTCTGGCAATTTATATGCCTCTTCCTTGGATTTAACACTATCCTTAATTTCCCTTGTTAGCCACGGTTGAGCCACCTTCCCCGTTTTATTTTTACTCCAGACAGGGATGTGCAATTGTTGACGTTCATCCATGTGATCTTTAAATGTTTGCCATTACCTATCCATGTTAACCCTTTAAGTATCATTCGCCAGTATATACTAGCCAATTCACATCTCATACCATCGAAGTTACCTTTCCTCAAGTTCAGGACCCTAGTCTCTGAATTAACTGTGTCAGTCTCCATCTTAATAAAGAATTCCACCATATTGTGGTCATTCTTTCCCAAGGGGCCTCGCACAACAAGATTGCTAATTAGTCCTTTCTCATTACACATCACCCAGTCTTGGATGGCCAGCCCTCTAAGTTGGTTCCTCGACATATTGGTTTAGAAAACCATCCCTAATACACTCCAGGAAATCCACCTGTACCATATTGCTCCCAGTTTGGTTAGCCCAATCTATATGTAGATTAAAGTCGCCCCTGAGAACTGCTGCACCTTGATTGCACGCATCCCTAATTTCTTGTTTGATGCTGTCTCCAACCTCACTACTACTGTTTGGTGGTCTGTACACAACTCCCACTAGCGTTTTCTGCCCTTTGTTATTCCGCAGCTCCACCCATACAGATTCCATATGCTGAGAATGAAGTGAGTAGCACGTGTAGCGAGTTGGTCGTACTGCAGGGAAAGGGTCCACAGCCAGATAGGGAATGGAAGACCAACAGGAAGAGTAGTGCAAGAAAGGTAGTGCAGGGGTCCCCTGTGGTCATCCCCCTGCAAAACAGATACACTGCTTTGGGTACTGTTGAGGGGGATAACTCATCAGGGGAGGGCAGCAGCAGCCAAGTTCATGGCACCGTGGCTGGCTCTGTTGCACAGGAGGGCAGGAAAAAGAGTGGGAGAGCGATAGTGATAGGGGATTCAATTGTAAGGGGAATAGATAGGCATTTCTGCGGCCGCAACCGAGACTCCAGGATGGTATGTTGCCTCCCTGGTGCAAGGGTCAAGGATGTCTCTGAGCGGGTGCAGGACATTCTAAAAAGGGAGGGAGATCAGCCAGTTGTCGTGGTGCTCATTGGTACCAACGACATAGGTAAAAAAAAAAAGGGATGAGGTCCTATGAAACGAATTTAAGGAGCTAGGAGCTAAATTAAAAAGTAGGACCTCAAAAGTAGTAATCTCGGGATTGCTACCAGTGCCACGTGCTAGTCAGAGTAGGAATCGCAGGATAGCGCAGATGAATACGTGGCTTGAGCAGTGGTGCAGCAGGGAGGGATTCAAATTCCTGGGGCATTGGAACCAGTTCTGGGGGAGGTGGGACCAGTACAAACCGGACGGTCTGCACCTGGGCAGGACCGGAACCAATGTCCTAGGGGGAGTGTTTGCTCGTGCAGTTGGGGAGGAGTTAAACTAATATGGCAGGGGGGTGGGAACCAATGCAGGGAGACAGAGGGAAACAAAAAGGAGGCAAAAGCAAAAGACAGAAAGGAGAAGAGGAAAATTGGAGGGCAGAGAAATCCAAGGCAAAGAACAAAAAGGGCCATTGTACAGCAAAATTCTAAAAGGACAAAGGGTGTTAAAAAAACAAGCCTGAAGGCTTTGTGTCTTAATGCAAGGAGTATCCGCAATAAGGTGGATGAATTAACTGTGCAAATAGATGTTAACAAATATGATGTGATTGGGATTACGGAGACGTGGCTCCAGGATGATCAGGGCTGGGAACTCAACATCCAGGGGTATTCAACATTCAGGAAGGATAGAATAAAAGGAAAAGGAGGTGGGGTAGCATTGCTGGTTAAGGAGGAGATAAAGGCAATAGTTAGGAAGGACATTAGCTTGGATGATGTGGAATCTATATGGGTAGAGCTGCAGAACACCAAAGGGCAAAAAACGTTAGTGGGAGTTGTGTACAGACCTCCAAACAGTAGTAGTGATGTTGGGGAGGGCATCAAACAGGAATTAGGGGTGCATGCAATAAAGGTGCAGCAGTTATAATGGGCGACTTTAATATGCACATAGATTGGGTTAACCAAACTGGAAGCAATACGGTGGAGGAGGATTTCCTGAAGTGCATAAGGGATGGTTTTTTAGACCAATATGTCGAGGAACCAACTAGGGGGGAGGCCATCTTAGACTGGGTGTTGTGTAATGAGAGAGGATTAATTAGCAATCTCATTGTGCGAGACCCCTTGGGGAAGAGTGACCATAATATGGTGGAATTCTGCATTAGGATGGAGAATTAAACAGTTAATTCAGAGACCATGGTCCAGAACTTAAAGAAGAGTAACTTTGAAGGTATGAGGCGTGAATTGGCTAGGATAGATTGGCGAATGATACTTAAGGGGTTGACTGTGGATGGGCAATGGCAGACATTTAGAGACCGCATGGATGAACTACAACAATTGTACATTCCTGTCTGGCGTAAAAATAAAAAAGGGAAGGTGGCTCAACCGTGGCTATCAAGGGAAATCAGGGATAGTATTAAAGCCAAGGAAGTGGCATACAAATTGGCCAGAAATAGCAGCGAACCCGGGGACTGGGAGAAATTTAGAACTCAGCAGAGGAGGACAAAGGGTTTGATTAGGGCAGGGAAAATGGAGTACGAGAAGAAGCTTGCAGGGAACATTGAGACGGATTGCAAAAGTTTCTATAGATATGTAAAGAGAAAAAGGTTAGTAAAGACAAACGTAGGTCCCCTACAGTCAGAATCAGGGGAAGTCATAACAGGTAACAAAGAAATGGCGGACTAACTGAACAAGTACTTTGGTTCGGTATTCACTAAGGAGGACACAAACAACCTTCCGGATATAAAAGGGGTCAGAGGGTCTAGTAAGGAGGAGGAACTGAGGGAAATCCTTATTAGTCGGGAAATTGTGTTGGGGAAATTGATGGGATTGAAGGCCGATAAATCCCCAGGGCCTGATGGACTGCATCCTAGAGTACTTAAGGAGGTGGCCTTGGAAATAGTGGATGCATTGACAATCATTTTCCAACATTCCATTGACTCTGGATCAGTTCCTATCGAGTGGAGGATAGCCAATGTAACCCCACTTTTTAAAAAAGGAGGGAGAGAGAAAACAGGGAATTATAGACCGGTCAGCCTGACATCGGTAGTGGGTAAAATTATGGAATCAATTATTAAGGATGTCATAGCAGTGCATTTGGAAAGAGGTGACATGATAGGTCCAAGTCAGCATGGATTTGTGAAAGGGAAATCATGCTTGACAAATCTCTGGAATTTTTTGAGGATGTTTCCAGTAGAGTGGACAAGGGAGAACCAGTTGATGTGGTATATTTGGACTTTGTGAAGGCTTTCGACAAGGTCCCACACAAGAGATTAATATGCAAAGTTAAAGCACATGGGATTGGGGGTAGTGTGCTGACATGGATTGAGAACTGGTTGTCAGACAGGAAGCAAAGAGTAGGAGTAAATGGGGACTTTTCAGAATGGCAGGCAGTGATTAGTGGGGTACCACAAGGTTCTGTGCTGGGGCCCCAGCTGTTTACACTGTACATTAATGATTTAGATGAGGGGATTAAATGTAGTATCTCCAAATTTGCAGATGACACTAAGTTGGGTGGCAGTGTGAGCTGCGAGGAGGATGCTATGAGGCTGCAGAGCGACTTGGATAGGTTAGGTGAGTGGGCAAATGCATGGCAGATGAAGTATAATGTGGATAAATGTGAGGTTATCCACTTTGGTGGTAAAAACAGAGAGACAGACTATTATCTGAATGGTGACAGATTAGAAAAAGGGTAGGTGCAACGAGACCTGGGTGTCATGGTACGTCAGTCATTGAAGGTTGGCATACAGGTACAGCAGGCGGTTAAGAAAGCAAATGGCATGTTGGCCTTCATAGAGAGGGGATTTGAGTACAGGGGCAGGGAGGTGTTGCTACAGTTGTGTGAGGCCACACCTGGAGTATTGTGTACAGTTTTGGTCTCCTAAACTGAGGAAGGACATTCTTGCTATTGAGGGAGTGCAGCAAAGGTTCACCAGACTGATTCCCGGGATGGCGGGACTAACCTATCAAGAAAGACTGGATCAACTGGGCTTGTATTCACTGGAGTTCAGAAGAATGAGAGGGGACCTCATCAAAACGTTTAAAATTCTGATGGGTTTAGACAGGTTAGATGCAGGAAGAATGTTCCCAATGTTGGGGAAGTCCAGAACCAGGTAACACAGTCTAAGGATAAGGGGTAAGCCATTTAGGACCGAGATGAGGAGGAACTTCTTCACCCAGAGAGTGGTGAACCTGTGGAATTCTCTACCACAGAAAGTTGTTGAGGCCAATTCACTAAATATATTCAAAAAGGAGTTAGATGAAGTCCTCACTACTAGGGGGATCAAGGGGTATGGTGAGAAAGCAGGAATGGGGTACTGAAGTTGCATGTTCAGCCATGAACTCACTGAATGGCGGTGCAGGCTAGAAGGGTCGAATGGCCTACTCCTGCACCTATTTTCTATGTTTCTATATCATCCAAGCTAATTTCAAGAGTTACGCCCCGACTACTCCAAAAAAAAACTTAAGTTTCCCCGTTTAAATGTTTTTTAAATCGGCGCCGCACAAACTGTCCTTTAGCTTTGGGGGTGGAGCCTAATGCCTGCGCTAAAAAAAAAACCCTCCCTTCAGCGCATGCGCGAAAAAAAATGGCAGTTTTTACGTGACTGCTCTGGCCACACATGCCCAGTACAGCTCCCGGTCTGCATTCGGCCATTTTAAAAGAGCCAGTTGTGTGCAAGAACTTTAATTCTCTGTGAAAATAATCGGAGCTGCAATATGCAACGCGACTCAAGGACCAAGAATTTCTCACAATAGGAAGTGGATGCGCTAGTTACTGAAATTGAGGCCAGATGGCACAAGCTAGACACCAGCAAAGGTCACATAAAAGTTTCACCAAAAGAAATGAAGCAACGCTAGAATCAACTTGCACAAGATCACTGTGCAATGGTGGCCACCCCGAGGTCTGGAGGCCAGTGCAAAAAGTGCCAGGACCTTGGTCAAGTAGTTCGTGTAAGTAATATTTTCATTTATTCACTGGAATTGCGATTGTAAATGTGACCATCTATATATGTCCCATCCAGCAGAAAGACACCCTCTCTAAAAAGTTATATTTTCATTTTTGCAGAGGAGGGTGGCAGACACAAAAAGGAAAGAACTCGAACAGGAGGAAGCCCGGCAAATCTGCACCCATTGACACCCTTGGAAGAGAGGGTCGCTGCTTTGATGGGTCATAGAAACATAGAAAATACATGCAGGAGCAGGCCATTTTGCCCTTCGAGCCTGCACCACTATTCAATATGATCATGGCTGATCATGCAACTTCCTGCTTTCTCTCCAAACCCCTTGATCCCTTTAGCCGTAAGGGCCACATCTAACTCCCTTTTGAATATATCCAATGAACTGGACTCAACAACTTTCTGTGGTAGAGAATTCCACAGGTTCACAATTCTCTGGGTGGAAAAGTTTCTCCTCATCTCGGTCCTTTATGGCTTACCCCTTATCCTTAAGACTGTCTGGAGAAAAGCAACCACCAGTGCAAAAGCTGGGTCCACACTCGATGGAGAGGGTAAGTCCAGCAAATTCCACAGTCTGGCTTTGCTAAAAGTATTGCGCGGGCTCGGCATGCTTCGGTTCATGGGGATGTCTCCGTCAGCTATGCTTCAGTTGATTCATTGAGGTCTTTCAAATGAGCCTGCTGCCTTCACTGTCTGAGCCTACTTATAAGAACATAAGAAATAGGAACAGGAGTAGAATATATGGCCCCTCGAGCCTGCTCCGCCATTCAATAAGATCATGGCTGATCCGATCATGGACTCAGCTCCACTTCCCCGCCCGCTCCCCATAACCCCTTACCGTTTAAGAAACTGTCTATTTCTGTCTTAAATTTATTCAATGTCGCAGCTTCCAGTTCTCTGAGGCAACAAATTCCACAGATTTACTACCCTCAAAGAAGAAATTTCTCCTCATCTGTTTTAAATGGGCGGCCCCTTATTCTAAGATCATGCTCTCTAGTTCTAGTCTCCCCCATCAGTGGAAACATCCTCTCTGCATCCACCTCGTCAAGCCCCCTCATTTACGTTTCAATAAGATCATCTCTCATTCTTCTGAATTCCAATGAGTAGAGGCCAAACCTACTCAACCTTTCCTCATAAGTCAACCCCTTCATCCCCTGAATCAACCTCGTGAACCTTCTCTGAACTGCCTCCAAAGCAATCCTTTTGTAAATATGGAAACCAAAACTGCACGCAGTATTCCAGGTGTGGCCTCACCAATATCTTATATAGCTGTAGCAAGACTTCCCTGCTTTTATACTCCATCCACTTTGCAATAAAGGCCAAGATACCATTGGCCTTTCTGATCACTTGTTGTACATGCATACTATCCTTTTGTATTTCATGCACAAGTACCCCCAGGTCCCACTGCACTGCAGCACTTTGCAATCTTTCTCCATTTAAATAATAACTTGCTCTTTGGTTTCTTTTTCTGCCAAAGTGCACAATCTCAAACTTTCCGACATTGTACTCCAACTGCCAAATTTTTGCCCACTCACTTAGCCTGACTATGTCCTTTTGCAGATTTTGTGTGTCCTCCTCACACATTGCTTTTCCCCCCCCAAGTTTCTATGATCAGCAAACTTGGCGACGTTACACTCAGCCCCTTCTTCCAAGTCGTTAATATAGATTGTAAATAGTTGGGGTCCCAGCATTGATCCCTGTGGTACCCCACTAATTACTGGTTGCCAACCAGAGAATAAACCATTTATTCTGACTTTCTGTTCTGTTAGTAAGCCAATCCTCTATCCATGCTAATATATTACTCCCAACCCCGTGAACTTTTATCTTGTGCAGTATCCTTTTCTGTGGCACCTTGTCAAATGTCTTCTGGAAGTCCAAATACATCACATCCACTGGTTCCCCTTTATCCACCCTGTTTGTTACATCCTCAAAGAATGCCAGCAAATTTATCAAACATGACTTCCCCTTCATAAATCCATGCTGACTCTGCCTGATCGAATTTTGATTTTCCAAATGTCCTGCTACTGCTTCTTTAATAATGGACTCCAACATTTTCTCAACCACTGATGTTAGGCTAACTGGTCAATAGTTTCCTGCTTTTTGTCTGCCTCCTTTTTTAAATAGGGGCATTACATTTGCAGTTTTCCAATCTGCTGGGACCTCCCCAGAATCCAGGAAATTTTGATAAATTACAACCAACGCATCCACAATCCTTGCCGCTACTTCTCTTAAGACCCTAAGATGCAAGCCATCAGATCCAGGGGATTTATCTGCTTTTAGTCCCATTATCTTACTGAGTACCACCTCCTTCGTGATTGTGATTGTGTTAAGTTCCTCCTCCCCTATAGCCCCTTGACTGTCACTGTTGGAATATTGTTAGTGTCCTCTACCGTAAAGACTGATACAAAATATTTGTTCATAGTTTCTGCCATCTCCATGTTCCCCATTACTAATTCCCCGGTCTCGTCCTCGAAGAGACCAACATTTACTTTAGCCACTCTTTTCCTTTTTATATACCTATAGAAACTCTTGCTATCTGTTTTTATATTTTGTGTTAGTTTACTTTTATTGTCTATCTTCCCTTTCTTAACCATTTTTTGAGTCGTTGTTTGCTGGCTTTTAAAAGCTTCCCAGTCTTCTGTCCTCCCACTAGTTTTGGCCACTTTGTATGCCCTTGTTTTTAATTGGATACCGTTTTTTTTTATTTCTTTCGTTAGCCACGGATGGCTATCTTTTCTCTTACACCCTTTCCTCCTCACTGGAATATATTTTTCTTGAGAGTTGTGAAATATCTCCTTAAATGTACACCACTGTTCATCAACCATCCTACACTTTAATGTCACACTGCTCCCTCCTTTTCTGTTAACCATTTGTCTGTTCGGTTAGATTTTGCAGAACTTGAGAGGCCACGCCAATGCAGATGATGATTCAGACGCGGACGAGCCTGAAGAGGAGAACATCTTCCAATCCCACCTTCCAGACCAAGAGCATGGGGGTGAGGGGGAGGATGACACCCCCACTGTTGTACTCACTCTGGAGGAGGTGCAGGTGCCACCATTGAGGTGCCAACCCCTTTCCTGAGTGGTACGAGTGTTGGGACATTCCATGGTTTCACACAGTCCAAGGCTGCGGGTCCCAATGGGATGCAGCGAGTCACACCCAGGGTAAGGAAGGGAAGGAGAGCTCGACAGCGCTCTCCTGAGGTGCAGAATGTAACAGATGTGGTTCAGATGATAGCAGTGAGTGCGGAGAACAATGACCTTACGTGGTCACTCCTGGATACCATCAGTGGGGCGGGAGAAGTGACAACACTCTCACGAGAAATGGGAACACTTTCCAGGCACATTCGGGATGGAATGTCACAAGCAGCTGATACACTGTCGGTGAACATGAGGGAAGGAATGTCGCAGGTGGTCGAGACGCGAGGGAGGGAATGTCAGAATTAGCTGCTGCAATAAGGGAACACGCCAGAACCTGCAGCCATTGACGGAATCAACTGCCACTCTCACTCCAATCCCCAGACCAAACTCTGAAGTGACCCAAGCTGGGCCTTCCACATTACCACCTGCCCACGCCCCCCATCAAGAAGTGCGCATTACCAGAGATGCTCCAAAATAAGATTGGTACCAACCTGAGAAATGCTACGCCACCACCTGCAGGCAAGGGTAACGTCACCAAGACCAAGCGCAGCAGGCGGTCTCAGAATAAGGTGGCGAAGAGATGAGTGCAGCTGCTGTTGCTGTTATTACTGTTGTAATTGTTTTCAAATTAAAAGGTTTTTTTTAAAGAGATGTAAATTTACAAGTTTAAAAGTTTGTAAGTGATCTTAAAGTTTGTAACTGAAAACTTTAAAGTTTGATACAAGAATATTTTTATTAAAGTTAAGTACAAACAAGTGTTTGTTAAACTTTTGAATAAAATATATTTTAAATTGTAACTGATCATTTACATTATTTGTTCCATTAACACAAAACACATTACGGAACAGGTCCAAACAGTAAACATGGGCCATGTGGAATAGTTGCCGCTGAGCCTTCAGGCAGCAAAGCGTTCACAGATGAGCTGCTGGCGCAAGGCTCGAGCAATCTGTTAAAGGGGCATGACGGCCCACCCTCCTCCGCCGTCGTGCTCCGGGTTCAGGTACTTGCATGGTTTCCTCATCCTCGTCATCTGCATCTTCCTCCTCATCATCAGCCACTCTCACCTCAGGTGGGTCTTCTACTATCAGCTGCTGCTGCCTCATGATGGCTAAGTTGTGCAGCACGTAGCACACAACAGTAAACTGACCGACAATCTCAGGGGAGTACTCCAGAATGGTCCATGCATTGTAAACGCAGCTTCAAGATGCCAATGGTCCTCTCTATTATGCTGCGCGTCGTAATGTGCGACATGTTGTATTCTCGGTCAGCTTCTGTCCGGGTTACGCATAGAGGCGTCATGAGTCAGGTGGCGAGGGCGTACCCTTTGTCCCCCAGCAGCCAGCTCTGACCTTCTGGCTGTTGCTGAAACACAGCAGATGAATGCATCATGAGTGCTCCCAGGGTATCCCGCATCAACTGCCATGATGCTACAGACGAGCTGCACATTCACGGAGTGGAAGTCTTTTCTGTTCCTGTACATCTCGGATTCCTCCAAAGGTGCTCGCAAGGCGATGTGGGTACAACCAATGTAGCCCTGTACCTTTGGGAAGCCAGCAATTCTGGAGAAGGCCACGGCCCTTTCATGCATTGCCTATGCGGTCATGGGGAACTTCATGTAATCATTCCTCCGGACATATAGTGCAGCAGTCACTTGCCGAATGCAGAGACATGTTGCTTATTGAGAAATAGTGCATACATCCCTAGTTGTGACGTGGAATGAACCAGATGCATAAGATGAAAGTGCAGCTGCAACCTTCACTTCAACTGACAAACCAGTCTTCCCGACACTTCTAAGGTGCAGGTCTGCTTTTATTAATTCACAGATCACAGTAACAACTTCTTTGAGGAAACGCAGCCGTCTCACACAGTCTGCATCACTCAGGTGCAGGTATGAATGCCTGTCTCGCTATACCCAATGTGGGTAAGGCCTCCTGCCCATCATCCTAAGTGCTCTGAGGTTCCTCCGGTGATGATGTCTAATCAATCTTCTTCGCAGCACAATCTTGCCGAGGCCTTGCACAAGGTATGGCATTGTCAATATTGCCCCAAAATTTAAATGGAGCTTTGCAAGCTCAAAACAGCAGGATAATGCACTCACACCTTCTTTCCCCTCTGTAAAGTCCTGTCCCCTCAGTACAGATTCACACAAAGGCATGTAGTGAAGTCAAGGTCACTCTGGACCTGCACCTTTATTTCACAGCTCTGGAATGCTGCTCTTGCCTGAGACCTGTCCTTATATACCTGTCTCTTGCAAGTGCACTCCTGGTGGTAAGGTATGCTGGTGGTTACAGGTCATATCTTATTACAGTCATGTATAGCATGTTAGGATACAGTTATATTTAATAATGTAAGATACACGACATTCCCTCCCCCAAGGTCTTATTGTCTTTATAGGTTCAGTCTCTCAGGTGGTCTACGCTCTCGCGTGGAGCGTCTGAGTTGTGGTTCAGTTGTTTGCCTTGGTGTCTGTTTTTCTTTGGGTGTGGTTGCTGGTATCTCGCCTGGGCTGTCTGTTTCGAATGGTGTGATTGTTGTTGACTCGCCTGGGCTGTCTGTTGGGATTGTCCTTTCCTCAGGTTGTTCCCTCTGTCTGTCCACCAGGTGTGGTGCGAGTTCCACATTGTAATCTGCCTCTGGTTCCGCAGTGATGTTGTTAAATCTGCTTTTGACTTGGTCTACATGCCTCCGGCAGGTTTGGCCATTGTCCATTTGTACTACCAATAGCCTGTTTCCTTCCTTGCCCGTTACTGTCCCTGCAAGCCATTTGGGACCCCTGCCATAGTTTAGTACAAACACTTTGTCCCCTATCTTATTCCATCTCCCCCTCGAATTTCTGTCATGGTACTCAGTCAGCTTACGGCGCTTTGCCTCAACGATTTCGTGCTTGTCTGGGAGGATTAATGAGAGCCTTGTTTTTAAAGTCCTTTTCATCAACAGTTGCTGGGGGGGGGGGGGGGGGGGGGTCCGAGTCAATGAGTGCGGACGAGATCTGTATGCCAGCAGCAGTCACGACAGGCGACCCTGCAGCGTGGGACCTTGAATTTTAAGCATGCCAGGCGAATTGCTTCTGTTTTGGACTCTGTTGGGCGGATTCCATCAGCGGCAATCCTTCTGCCCAAAAATTCAACCTCGGGTGCGAGAAACAGGCACTTGGATTTCTTAACTCGTAGGCCTACCCGATCCAACCGCTTTAGTACTTCCTCCAAATTACGGAGATGGGAGTCGGTGTCCCTGCCCGTGATAAGTATGTTGTCTTGAAATACAACCGTCCCCGGGATGGACTTGAGCAGACTTTCCATGTTGCGCTGGAATATGGCAGCTGCCAACCTGATGCCGAATGGGCATCGATTGTACATGAAAAGGCCTCGATGTGTGTTGATGGTGGTGAGTAGCTTGGATTCCTCGGTCAATTCTTGCGTCATATACGCAGATGTGAGGTCTAGTTTTGAGAAAAGTTTACCTCCAACCAATGTGGCAAATAAGTCCTCCGCTCTGGGCAGTGGGTACTGGTCCTGGAGGGAGACTCTGTTCATGGTAGATTTGTAGTCCCCACAGATTCGTACGGATCCATCAGGCTTCATGACTGGGACGATGGGACTTGCCCAGTCGCTAAATTCCACAGGTGATATAATGCCTTCCCGCAGAAGCCTGTCTAGTTCGTGTTCAATCTTTTCCCTCATCACATAGGGTACAGCTCTGGCCTTGTGATGGACCGATCTAGCATCCTGTGTGATGCAGATTTTGACTTTGGCCCCTTTGAAAGTGCCCACACCTGGCTGAAAGAGATGTTCAAATCGCTTTCTAACTGTTGAGCAGGAGGTCTGTTCCTCTAATGACATGGCATGGACATCATCCCATTTCCAGTTTAGTTTTGCCAGCCAGCTTCTCCCCAGCTGTGCTGGGAGGTCTCAGGGGACAATGCACAGGGGAAGTCGGTTCACTGTCCCTTTGTGTGTGACGGAGAGCATGGCGCTGCCGAGGACTGGTACGATTTCTTTGGTATAGGTCCTTAGTTTGGTGTCAACCCTTGTGAGTTTTGGTCTCTCTCTTTTATGCGGCCACAGTTGTTCAAATTGTTGAGCGCCCATGAGAGATTGACTCGCTCCAGTATCCAGCTCCATGTTGACAGATATCCCATTGAGTAGAACCCTCATCATTATTGGAGGCATCTTGTAGGGGCAGCGGCCATTGATCGTGTTGACCCGCTGTACATCGGTGTCCCAGGTACTGTCCCTACCGTCTTCTGGTCCGCTTTCCGACCCATCTGATTCGTATACCAGCCGAGCTGCCGTTTTTTTGCACATGCGGGCCAGATGCCCTGTACATTCACAGTTCCTGCAAACAGCCTGCTGAAATCGACATCCCCTTGACGAGTGCCCACCCCCACACCTCCAGCACAGACCACTTCCACTGTTTCTAAAGAATGAGCTGCGTCTGGCTGATCTCTCTTGAGCTTCTCTCAGTTTGTAGTTGATTGCTCGCATTGTGGGTTGATGAGGTGTGAACGGCCGTTCCTGTGGCCCTTGATGGCTTCTGGCACCACTGCCTGCTGTCGAGGGCCTGCTTTCCCGCTTTTGTCTGTGTGTGGGGGTAGCAGCTTGTTTCAAGCTGTGAACTTCTTGTTCCGATATTTTGTTAGTTATCGTACCTGCATTGTAAATCAACCTCGTTTCTTTTTCCCCTGCCAAGAATGTCTGTGCAACCAGTGCTGCTGCCTCTCAGGTCAGGTTCTTGGTCTCTATGAGCTTTCGGAATTTGCCTACATGGCCTATTCCTTCAATGAAAAAGTCTCTCAGCATTTCTCTCCTCAGTTCATCGGAGAACTCACATAAACTAGCCAACCTCCGAAGTTCCGCCATGAAGTCGGGTATGTTCTGGCCCACACAGCGTCTGTAATTGTCGAACCTGCGTCTGGCCATGTGTCGGCTGCTCGCTGGCTTCAGGTTGTCTCTTACCAGTGTGCTCAATTCTTCAAACGACTTACTTGCTGGTTTCTCGGGTGCCAGCAGATCCTTCATTCAAGCGTATGGTTTCGAGCCACAGCTGGTCAAGAGATGGGCTCTTCTCTTGTCTGCTTTGTCGTCTCCTAACCAGTCTTTGGTTACAAAGTTTTGCTGGAGCCTTTCTATAAAGTCCTCCCAATTGTCTCCAGCATTGTACTTTTCATCTGATCCGTTGTTCGCCATTCTGTGGATTCTGTAATCCCGTAACTCGTCGCCACTGTAAAGTCCTGTCCCCTCAGTACAGATTCACACGAGGCATGTAGTGAAGTCAAGGTCACTCTGGACCTGCACCTCTATTTCACAGCTCTGGAATGCTGCACTTGCCCGAGACCTGTCCTTATATACCTGTCTCTTGCAAGTGCACCCCTGGTGGTAAGGTATGCTGGTGGTTACAGGTCATTTCTTATTACAGTCATGTATAGCATGTTAGGATACAGTTATATATAATAATAACAACATAAGAACATAAGAATTAGGAACAGGAGTAGGCCATCTAGCCCCTCGAGCCTGCTCTGCCATTCAACAAGATCATGGCTGATCTGGCTGTGGACTCAGCTCCACTTACCCGCCCGCTCCCCATAACCCTTAATTCCCTTATTGGTTAAAAATCTATCTATCTGTGATTTGAATACATTCAATGAGCTCGCCTCAACTGCTTCCTTGGGCAGAGAATTCTACAGATTCACAACCTTCTGGGAGAAGAAATTCCTTCTCAACTCGGTTTTAAATTGGCTCCCCCGTATTTTGAGGCTGTGCCCCCTAGTTCTAGTCTCCCCGACCAGTGGAAAACAACCTCTCTGCCTCTATCTTGTCTATCACTTTCATTATTTTAAATGTTTCTATAAGATCACCACTCATCCTTCTGAACTCCAACGAGTAAAGACCCAGTCTACTCAATCTATCATCATAAGGTAACCCCCTCATCTCCAGAATCAGCCTCGTGAATCGTCTCTGTACCCCCTCCAAAGCTAGTATATCCTTCCTTAAGTAAGGTGACCAAAACTGCACACAGTACTCCACGTGCGGCCTCACCAATACCCTGTACAGTTGCAGCAGGACCTCCCTGCTTTTGTTCTCCATCCCTCTCGCAATGAAGGCCAACATTCCATTCGAGTTCCTGATTACCTGCTGCACCTGCAATCTAACTTTTTGGGATTCATGCACAAGGACCCCCAGGTCCCTCTGCACCGCAGCATGTTGTAATTTCTCCCCATTCAAATAATATTCCCTTTTACTGTTTTTTTTCCCCCAAGGTGGATGACCTCACATTTTCCGACATTGTATTCCATCTGCCAAACCTTAGCCCATTCGCTTAACCTATCTAAATCTCGTTGCAGCCTCTCTGTGTCCTCTACACAACCCGCTTTCCCACTAATCTTTGTGTCATCTGCAAATTTTGTTATACTGCACTCTGTCCCCTCTTCCAGGTCATCTATGTATATTGTAAACAGTTGTGGTCCCAGCACCGATCCCTGTGGCACACCACTAACCACCGATTTCCAACCCGAAAAGGACCCATTTATCCCGACTCTCTGCTTTCTGTTCGCCAGCCAATTCTCTATCCATGCTAATACATTTCCTCTGACTCCGCGTACCTTTATCTTCTGCAGTAACCTTTTGTGTGGCACCTTATCGAATGCCTTTTGGAAATCTAAATATACCACATCCATCGGTACACCTCTATCCACCATGCTCGTTATATCCTCAAAGAATTCCAGTAAATTAGTTAAACATGATTTCCCCTTCATGAATCCATGTTCCATCTGCTTGATTGCACTATTCCTATCTAAATGTCCCGCTATTTCTTCCTTAATGATAGCTTCAAGCATTTTCCCCACTACAGATGTTAAACTAACCGGCCTATAGTTACCTTCCTTTTGTCTGCCCCCTTTTTTAAACAAAGCGTTACATTAGCTGCTTTCCAATCCGTTGGTACCTCCCCAGAGTCCAGAGAATTTTGGTAGATTATAACAAATGCATCTGCTATAACTTCTGCCATCTCTTTTAATACCCTGGGATGCATTTTATCAGGACCAGGGGACTTGTCTACCTTGAGTCCCATTAGCCTGTCCAGCACTACCCCACTAGTGATAGTGATTGTCTCAAAGTCCTCCCTTCCCACATTCCCGTGACCAGCAATTTTTGGCATGGTTTTTGTGTCTTCCACTGTGAAGACCGAAGCAAAATAATTGTTTAAGGTTTCAGCCATTTCCACATTTCCCATTATTAAATCCCCCTTCTCATGTTCTAAGGGACCAACATTTACTTTAGTCACTCTTTTCCGTTTTATATATCGGTAAAAGCTTTTACTATCTGTTTTTATGGTTTGCGCAAGTTTACTTTCGTAATCTATCTTTCCTTTCTTTATCGCTTTCTTAGTCGTTCTTTGCTGTTGTTTAAAATTTTCCCAATCTTCTAGTTTCCCACTAACCTTGGCCACCTTATACGCATTGGTTTTTAATTTGATACTCTCCTTTATTTCCTTGGTTATCCACGGCTGGTTATCCCTTCTCTTACCACACTTCTTTTTCATTGGAATATATTTTTGTTGAACACTATGAAAGAGCTCCCTAAAAGTCCTCCACTGTTCCTCAATTGTGCCACCATTTAGTCTGTGTTCCCAGTCTACTTTAGCCAACTCTGCCCTCATCCCACTGTAGTCCCCTTTGTTTAAGCATAGTACACTCATTTGAGACACTACTTCCTCACCCTCAATCTGTATTACAAATTCAACCATACTGTGATCACTCATTCCGAGAGGATCTTTTACTAGGAGATCGTTTATTATTCCTGTCTCATTACACAGGACCAGATCTAAGATAGCTTGCTCCCTTGTTGGTTCTGTAACATACTGTTCTAAGAAACAATCCCGTATGCATTCTATGAATTCCTCCTCCAGGCTACCCCGTGCGATTTGATTTGACCAATCGATATGTCGGTTAAAATCCCCCATGATTACTGCCGTTCCTTTTTCACATGCCTCCATTATTCCCTTGATTATTGTCCGCCCCACCGTGAAGTTATTATTTGGGGGCCTATAAACTACGCCCACCAGTGACTTTTTCCCCTTACTATCTCTAATCTCCATCCACAATGATTGAACATTTTGTTCATTTGAGCCAATATCGTCTCTCACCCCAAGGTAGACGCCCTAGTATGGATCATAGCCTGGTCTGCGCATGCGCAATAGGCTTGCTTAGAATGGGAAGCTAGGCATTCAATAAAGAAACGAAGTGTAATGCAATACTTTTTTCTTTAATTTTTTTCCAAGTACCACCCCACCACCGAACATCTCCTCACCGGGTTCGAGGGTCAGCCGGCAGAATCGTTCCCTCGGCTGGAAACCGGTGCTCGGCATCCATCCCCCCGCGCCCCCACTCCGGCCCGGACACAGAGGCTCGGTGCCCAAACCCCTCCCCACCCCCAACAGGCTTCTTTTGAAGCTGCTGTATAGCCGAAGGGTTCTCATCCCTCACCTCACCCCGCCCCCCCACCGGACTTCTTTTGAAGCCGAGCTCCAAAACCTATGTCCAGGCGAGGGAGCGATTCTGCCGGCCAACCCTCTGACCCTCGAGTCCGGCGAGGAGACGTTCAGTGGTGGTGTAGTACTTTGAAAAAAAATCATAAATTTAAGAATTGTATTAGACTTCCGTTTTTTTCCTTTTGATGAAACAATTAAGCTTCATGATGCATATTCTTTGCCTTCTTGACTCCCTCCAAAACTTCGCCTGAAAACAATGGCATCTTTCTGCACTGATTTTTTTAATGTGCGCTGGTTTTTCTCAAGTGCCCAGAAGGTTTTATTTTTGAAGTGGTCACATACGCCGTCCTTGTAAGTTGGCCAAACTTGTTTAAATGTGAAAAACTGACGCAGTCATCAGGTTACGCCCCCATGACGCCAAAAAATACTAACCGAAAAGAATCGTAACTGAGTTACGCTGAAACTTTGGGGAAACTTGGAGATTTTAATTACTCAAAAAAAAATGGAGCATGCCAAAACAACGCGCAGATAACTGGGAAAAATTGAGCCCATAACGGCTCTGAAATTCCAGCCGGAGGCTTCCCGCGGGCAATTGCCTCCGACCGGAAAATTTTAATGAAATTACCTGGTGGTTCCAGGGGCACCCCGGATTCCAGTGGGGAGGCCTTCTCTTCCCGCGCTGAGAAGCGCACTCCCGTCCTCCAGGTTCCCACGCAGAAGGTGCAGTCATGTGTGACTGTTCAAGCAATCAGGTACAGTATTCTCAATTAATAGCAATGGGAACTCCGTATCTACGAGTTCTCATTGCTAGAGAAAAGAACCCAAACAACACCACCAAATAAAAAATAAAAACACACCTCACATAATTAAAATTAAAATTAATATCTTAGAGAAACTTTCCCCCCCCCCCCCCCCCCCGAGTTTTTAAAACATTTTTTTAATTATGGTTTAAAATAAATTTAACGTAGTGGAGTTTTTAAAAATAGTGTATTTTTAATTACTTTTTGTTTTAAGTGTTTTAAGACTCTTACGCCTGTAAAAGTAAACTATTCGCGCAAATTTATCAGCCGCAAGAATTTTGAGGACATTTGCTGGGCAAGATATGGGTAAATACCTCAATCTTTCCCTTGCAAATGTCCTCTCTCCCGATATGCGGATGATCTGTCATTGACAGATCGGAAAAGCCGGTTTTCAGCACATGCGCATTGTACCCTGAAAATTGACTTTTGCGATGCCTTCCCGGGTCCTTGCACACTCCGTTGCGGACCCGGGGAGGCCGGGATTTCTGAGCCATTAACTACAATATGGCATTTTTAAACTTGGGGGCAACTAAATAAACCACAATAACTTCCTTAAAGGTAGAATTTCAGCTGTTCTTTTACATTGTCAAAATCAAACTAGACCCTTTGAGGACATTACCTTAATTGGAGCTGAAGAGTAGCTGAAAACTCCTAGAGTTGTATTTACTTTTCTAAGAGACCACAGCTATGCCATTTTTAAAGTTCCTCAGTGGTTTCTCACCTCTGTGTGGCTGTCTTCTTTATTTAGGAAGGTAGGCTGTTTACCAAATCTATTTTCATGCTTGTTGCTGTATTCTGTTTTATGATTTATTGATAAAAAGTGTAATTGTGTTCGTTTGCCCACCTTCAATGCAACTCTAATGTACAACTATATTGTTTGCAGAGTCAACAATACTTCTCCCACCGTGGCAGGCTTTCAGTCATCAATAGAGCAGTACTAACAGTGTATGCTGAAATAAATGCAACACAAATCCCTTTAGCTGATACGTGGGTATATTTTTGTCTTCACCGCCTGGGCAGTAAGCTGGTAGGGCTGTTCACCTGCTCTTTATAGAACCCATCAGATTGTCTTCAACATCAGTGTAAGGACAAACAATTATCTCACAGTGTGAAGCAGCATTTGCCATAATGTAGATAAGGGCCAATATACAAATTATATTGGATGAAGAGTTCTTTGGACTGGTTTTGCATTGTCGTTCATTTTCATTCGTAAAAGCAGCCATTTCTAGTCAGGATTTATCAGAGCTCATGATTTTGGTTTGCTTGAAAAATAATTAAAATATTTCCAGGAAAAGACATTCTGCCTCAACTGACCACAATTATAAAAGTAGATAATGCTACAAAAAATACTTTATATAGCGCCTTTCATGACTACTGGAAATTCCAAAGTACTTTACAACCAATGAAGTACTTTTGAAGTGTTGTCACTGTTGTAATGTAGGAAACGGGGCAGCCAATTTGCGCACAGCAAGCTCCCACAAACTACAACATGATAATGACCAGACAAACTGTTTTAGATGTTGGTTGGGGAATAAATATTGACTCGGACACTGGGGATAAGTCCTCTGCTCTTCTTCGAAATAGTGCCATAGGATCTTGTACATCCACCCGAGAGAGCAGACGGAGCTTCGATTCAACGCCTCATCCGAAAGACGGCACCTCCAACAATGCAGCACTGCACTGGAGTGTCAGTTCAGATGTTGTGCTCAAGTCTCTGGAGAGGGACATGAACCCACAACCTTCTGGCTCAGAGGCGAGGGTGACACGTTGGTCAGCATCAGTGAGCAGGAAAGACAGGTGAACAGTTCATGTAGACCCTTCATTACAGTGAGGCGAGGCGAGGCAAGGCAAGGCAATGAAAGAACAAAAGGGCATGTAAACAGCAGTGAAAGAGAGGAGGGAGGGGAAGAAAACTCAAATCTAACAAATCCAAAGTACAAACAGAAAATGCTGGAAATACATAGTAGGCTTGGCAACATCCCCAAAAAGAGATAAGGTAGGTGACAGCTTGGGTGCAAACCTCCTGTCCCTACTGCAATCCGACAACGAGTCCACACCCACAATGCAAACCCACTTCTTCCCAGACACTGACAGAGCAATCATCTGAGCATCCCCGCACCTGCTGCCTCGAGGAAAATGGAAAAGATAGCCAAGGTCTAAAGAGCTGAAGTCAAATTCAAATCAGAGGGCCAGAGAGTGCCCAGGAGAATGTCAAGATGCTGTTCCAGAAAGCTTGCAATGAGCCTGGTTGGAACGTTGAAGGAGGCCAAAGACAGTGGTCAGAATGGGAATTGGAGGGAGAGTTAAAATGTTGAGCCAGACAGTGATGATGATCTCCCCTAAGGACCGAATGGAGGTCTTCAGCAGAGTGATCGCCCAAACCCTAATACAAAGGAAATCACATCATGAGTAGTTATGTGGCAAGGTGAAAGAACAGGTGCTTGGAAATTGCCACGGAAAAGGAAGCTCAGGGAGGGTGATGAACATCACAAAGGTGACGACACTTCAAAACATAGAAACATAGAAAATAGGTGCAGGAGTAGGCCATTTGGCCCTTCGAGCCTGCACCACCATTCAATAAGATCATGACTGATCATTCCCTCAGTACCCCTTTCCTGCTTTCTCTCCATACCCCTTGGTCCCCTTAGCCATAAGGGCCATATCTAACTCCCTCTTGAATATATCCAATGAACTTGCATCAACAACTTTCTGCGGCAGGGAATTCCACAGGTTAACAACTCTGTGTGAAGATGTTTCTCCTCATCTCAGTCCTAAATGGCCTACTCCTTATCCTAAGAGTGTCCCCCCTGGCTCTGGACTTCCCCAACATCGGTAACAATCTATCCGCATCTAACCTGTCCCGTCCCGTCAGAATCTTGTATGTTTCTATGAGATCCCCTCTCATCCTTCTAAACTCCAATGTATAAAGGCCCAGTTGATCTAGTCTCTCCTCATATGACAGTCCAGCCATTCCAGGAATCAGTCTGGTGAACCTTCGCTGCACTCCCTCAATAGCAAGAACGTCCTTCCTCAGATTAGGAGACCAAAACTGAACACAATATTCCAGGTGAGGCCTCACCAAGGCCCTGTACAATTGCAGTAAGACCTCCCTGCTCCTATACTCAAATCCCCTAGCTATGAAGGCCAACATACAATTTGCCTTCTTTACCGCCTGCTTTCAACTTTCAACGAATGATGAACCATTTCCTCTTTTCCTCGTTGCTCCTCCTCTTTTCCTAATGTGCCACCATTCAGATAATATTCTGTCTTCACGTTTTTGCCCCCAAAGCGGATAACCTCATGTATCCACATTATACTGCATCGGCCATGCATTTGCCCACTCACCTAACCTGTCTAAGTCACCCTGCAGCCTCTTAGCGTCCCCTTCACAGCTCACACCGCCACCCAGTTTAGTGCCATCTGCAAACTTGGAGATATTACACTCAATTCCTTCATCCAAATCATCGATGTATATTGTAAAGAGCTGGGGTTCCAGCACTGAGCCCTGCGGCACTCCACTAGTCACTGCCTGCCATTCTGAAAAAGACCCATTTATCCCGACTCTCTGCTTCTTGTCTGCCAAGCAGTTTTCCACACATGTCAATGCATTACCCTCAATACCATGCCCCTTAATTTTGCACACTAATCTCTTGTGTGGGACCTTGTCAAAAGCCTTTTGAAAGTTCAAATACACCACATCCACTGGTTCTCCCTTGTCCACTCTACTAGTTACATCCTCAAAAAATTCCAGAAGATTTGTCAAACATGATTTCCCCTTCATAAATCCATGCTGACTTGGACCGATCCTGTCACTGCTTTCCAAATGCGCTGCTATTTCATCCTTAATAATTGATTCCAACATTTTTCCCACCACTGATGTCAGGCTAGCTGGTCTATAATTACCCACTTTCTCTCTCTCTCCCTTTTTAAAAAGTGGTGTTACATTAGCTACCCTCCAGTCCATAGGAACTGATCCCGAGTCGATAGACTGTTGGAAAATGATCACCAATGCATCCACTATTTCTAGGGCCGCTTCCTTAAGTAGTCTGAGATGCAGACTATCAGGCCCCGGGGATTTATCGGCCTTCAATCCCATCAATTTCCCTAACACAATTTCCTGCCATATAAGGATATCCTTCAGTGCCTCCTTCTCACTAGACCCTCGGTCCCCGAGTACTTCCGGAAGGTTATTTATGTCTTCCTTTGTGAAGACAGAACCAAAGTAGGTCATTGCCTGTGAAGAGCTTTGGGACATCCAAAGGTTGTGAAAGACATTATATAAATGCAAGTCTTCCTTTTCTTTTAAAATAGATCATGGAGGGAGTGGCCCTATAGAAAGTGGATGGGGAGGAAAATATACGACAGAAATGGAGAAACTGTGAGAAAGCTTTTACAGAAAGTGGTGTAGAAAGAAGCATAATTCAGATAGTTGCAATAAGTGTCAGTTGAAAGCCCATTGCCAGAGATGGACAGAGGGGATCAGAAAGGGAAGGAAACAGTGAAAGATGGACCATCTAAAGTTGCAGGAAGGATGGAAATTGGAAGCATACTTCATGAAATCTCAGAACAATAAGAAATAGCACCAACACAGTTATCAGTATAATGGAAAAAGAAAGAAAGGGACCCAGAGTTGTAACAGACTAAAGCATTCCACATATCCCACAGCTGGGACTCTCATGGATTTCCATAGCAATCCTTTCTATATGGAGGAAGTGAGTGGAGTTACAAGAATTCATCAGGATGAGAACAAGTTCAACTGGTGGGGAAGGAGGCTACTTGGGCTTCTGTTCCAAGGAAGAAGTGGAGAGCCTGTGAGTGATGGAGGTGTACAGGGACTGAAGATCCAAGACTACATCTGACTGGCATAGTTGCAAATTAGTGAAGGAGCCAAAATTGACAGAGTTTTCTTGGTATTCTCCTCTATGTTCCCGAATAGGATCCGAACATCTAGTAACTTTTTGGGCATTTTACAACTGTCCCACATGTAATTTTATTCTTTATTTGTCACTGTCAATTAATCATGAATGCTGTTCCCATAGGCTTCATTTGGCATGGTCTTAAACTTATGTTTCCATCTGATAGTTGCCCTTCTGTTAATGTTTTTCAGTCCACCTCTTCCTCAATTTGTTACAAACATAAACTATTATACTGAATTATGTGAATAGAATTCATATGACTAATATTACATTGTATATAATAAAAGGAAAATTAAAAAGATTTTCTACAACTATTCACTTCAACAATTGCAAAGGCCTCTACGTTTTGTAATTTTGACCATATCATATTATGCAGCTGTTCCTTTATTTCATCCTCTCTCAAATTGGGCCATGATCTTTCAGACTATAACACAATCACATACAACCCATTAATCAAGACAGTATCTAACCACCACCCCTTGATATTCAATGGCATTACCAATGCCGAATCCCCCAACATTAACATGCTGGGGGTCACCATAGACCAGAAACTTAACTGGAACAGCCACGTAAATACTGTGGCTGCAAGAGCAGGTTAGAGGCTCGGTATTCTGCGGCGAGTGTCTCGCGTCCTGACTCCCCAAATGCTTTCCACCATCTACAAGGCAGGAGTGTGATGGAATACTCTCCACTTGCCTGGATGAGTGCAGCTCCAACAACACAAGAAGCTCGACAGCATCCAGGACAAAGCAGCATGCTTGATTGGCACTGTTATGTATGTAATAACTCGATAGACTGAATACTGTAAACTAACACAGGTACAAACCTGGCTCTGCTTTATTAGGGCCCAAAGTGATTATATTACATGATGGCTTGCCATTTATACCTGGGCCGCACCCACATGCGTACAGCCCAATGACCTCCGACAGTGGCGCAACTTGGTGGCTTGTAACCACAAGCATACATACATGACAATATCCCCCTTTAAGGGGCCCCAAGTTTCCACACGATAAAAAACAGGCGCCCCTCCGAGCTGGGCGCCCGTTTTTCGCGCCTAAAACGGTGCCTAAAAAAAAACGCGCTATTCTCGAGCGCCCTGCAGCTCCTTGTCTGCCTGGCGCGGCGCCCGGGGGGGCGGAGCCTGCACGCGCGCCGATTTTGTAAGTGGGAGGGGGCGGGTACCATTTCAATTAGTTTTTTTCCTGCCAGCAACGCTGCGCGTGCGCATTGGAGCGTTCGCGCACGCGCAGTGTGAAGGAAACATTGGCACGCGGCCATTTTTGTAGTTCTTTGTAGCTGTTTAATTTTTGAACATTTTTTAATAAAAGCACATTGCCCTTCCATGATCAGCACTGAGGCTTCTTGCAGCAGTGAGAAGGCTGCAGGAAGCCTCAGAAAGTTGAGGCAGCTGTTTCCCTCCCCACCCCCGCCTGCCGTCGGGAACGAACGGAACGGCTCCCCCCCCCTCGGGAACGAACGGAACGGCTCCCCCCCCCGCGGGAACGAACGGAACGGCTCCCCCCCCCTCGGGAACGAACGGAACGGCTCCCCCCCCGCGGGAACGAACGGAACGGCTCCCCCCCCCTCGGGAACGAACGGAACGGCTCCCCCCCCCTCGGGAACGAACGGAACGGCTCCCCCCCCCTCGGGAACGAACGGAACGGCTCCCCCCCCCTCGGGAACGAACGGAACGGCTCCCCCCCCGCGGGAACGAACGGAACGGCTCCCCCCCCTCGGGAACGAACGGAACGGCGCCCCCCCCGCGGGAACGAATGGAACGGCTCCTCCCCCTCCCCCCCACCGCGGGAACGAACGATGGCTGAAGCACTTTCACACAGGTAGGAAGATGGTTTATTTAATCTTTTCTTTGCTTATAAATGTTTATTCAGGTTGGATTTATTTGTATAATATTTGTAGAAGTATAAATAAGGATTTATTATAGAATTTAATGACTTCCCTTCCCCCCCCCCCCCCCCCCAACCTCGTTCTGGACGCCTAATTTGTAACCTGCGCCTGATTTTTTAATGTATAGAACACGTTTTTTCAGTTCTACAAAAATCTTCACTTGCTCCATTCTAAGTTAGTTTGGAGTACGTTTTCACTGTGGAAACTTTGAAATCAGGCGTCAGTGGCCGGACACGACCCCTTTTGAAGAAAAAATTCTGTTCCAAAGTGGAACTGTTCTACCTGCCTAGAACTGCAGAAAAAAAAAGTGGAGAATTGCGATTTCTAAGATAGTCCGTTCTCCACCAGTTGCTCCTAAAAATCAGGCACAAATCATGTGGAAACTGGGGCCCAAGATATTTACAAATTGAGATGATCCGGGGGTTTCGACTCCCGAGTTGATCGTCTCGGTTCAACTCCAGCCTTGGGGGAACATTCTGAGTCTGTTATGACTGGGGGCTGAGTAGCCGATCTCATGGGAGTGGCAATGACCATGTCAGTGATTGAAAGTCCAGATTCACTGATGACAGCGGAGTCCTCTGATGTCTGAGGGTAGGTTGGTTGGTCACTGATTGTGTCTTCCTCAGACTGTTCCGGTTCATCCGTGTGCCGCAGCTTTATCTGATCAACATGTTTCCTGCATATCTGCCCGTTCTTGAGCTTGACAATAAACACTCTGTTACCCTCCTTGGTCATAACAGTACCGGCGATCCACTTGGGACCTTGATCATAATTTAGTACATACACAAGATAGTTAACAGAAATGTCGCATGACACAGCAGCGCGTTCATGATACCACTGCTGACTTTGCAGTCTGTATTCAATATGATCGTTCAAGTCAGGGGGGACAAGGGAGAGCTTCGTCTTGAGGCCTCTCTTCATCAATAGTTCAGCAGGAGGGACCCCGGTAAGCGTTTGGGGCCTTGTCCTGTAACTAAACAATATGCATGACAAACAAGTCTGCAGTTAGAAACATAGAAAATAGGTGCAGGAGTAGGCCATTCGGCCCTTCGAGCCTGCATCGCCATTCAATGAGTTCATGGCTGTACATGCAACTTCAGTACGCCATTCCTGCTTTCTCACCATACCCCTTGATCCCTCTAGTAGTAAGGACTACATCTAACTCCTGTTTGAATATATTTAGTGAATTGGCCTCAACAACTTTCTGTGGTAGAGAATTCCACAGGTTCATCACTCTCCGAGTGAAGAAGTTTCTCCTCATCTCAATCCTAAATGGCTTACCCCTTATCCTTAGACTGTGACCCCTGGTTCTGGACTTCCCCAACATTGGGAACATTCTTCCTGCATCTAACCTGTCTAAACCCATCAGAATTTTAAACGTTTCTATGAGATCCCCTCTCATTCTTCTGAACTCAGTGAATACAAGCCCAGTTGATCCAGTCTTTCTTGATATGTCAGTCCCGCTATCCCGGGAATCAGTCTGGTGAACCTTCGCTGCACTCCCTCAATAGCAAGAATGTCCTTCCTCAAGTTAGGAGACCAAAACTGTACACAATACTCGAGGTGTGGCCTCACCAAGGCCCTGTACAACTGTAGTAACACTTCCCTGCCCTTGTACTCAAATCCCCTTACTATGAAGGCTAACATGCCATTTGCTTTCTTAACCGCCTGCTGTACCTGCATGCCAACCTTCAATGACTGATGTACCATGACACCCAGGTCTCGTTGCACCTCCCCTTTCCTTAACCTTGAGTTACACATTTCATACTCTGCTTGATGGTTTGGACAGCATGCTCTGCAGGTTTGAATGGTGCTGACCTCACATGTTTGATACCATTGAGTTTCATAAACTCTTGAAACTCCAGACGAGTGAAGCAAGGTCCATTGTCGCTTACAACGATGTTGGGCAGACCATGAGTGGCAAACATGACACGATGGCTCTCAATGGTAGCTGTGGATGTACTGGATGACATGATTATACACTCTATCCACTTGAAAAAGGCATCCACCACAACTAAAAACATCTTTCCCAGGAAGGGACCTGCAAAGTCGATGTGGATCCTAGACTATGGTTTAGATGGCCACGACCACAGACTCAGCGGCAATTCCGCTGGTGCTTTACTTAGCTGCATGCAAGTGTTGCACTGATGCACACATGATTCCAGATCAGAGTCAATTCCATACCACCATATATGAGACCTGGCAATGGCTTTGATCATGACAATACCGGGATGAGTGCTATGTAGATCATGTACAAATTTCTCTCTGCCTTTCTTAGGCATAACAACACGATTACCCCACAGTAAACAATCTTGACTGAATGAATAGTTTGTCTTTGCGACGGTTGTAAAGTTTGGTCTCATCACCCATTTGCTTGGGTATGGCAGACCAATCACCACTAAGGACACAACATTTCACAACCGATAATATCGGGTCCTGGTCTTAACTTGTTGAGCCGTGACAGAGGTTCCTTCACTTTCAAAAGCATCCATAACTAGCAGTAGATCTGCCGGTTGTGGCGTCTCCACCTCCGGTGTGGGCAACGGCAACCGGCTCAGTGCATTGGCACAATTCTTGGTGCCAGGTCTATGGCGAATGACATAATTATAGGTAGATAATGGATGCGGAACGTTGCATTGGTATTTACACCTTTGTTTTCCGAAAACAATGAAATGAGTGGCTTGTGATCTGTTTCCAGTTCAAACCGAAGACCAAGCAGGTACTGATGCATCTTTTTAACCCCATACACACAGGCTAATGCTTCTTTCTCTACCATGCTGTCGGCACTTTCCGCCTTTGACAAAGTTTTCGAAGCATACGCAACAGGTTGTAGTTTACCCAACTCATTATAGCTTGTTGGGAGCACGCAACCAACTCCATATGACGAAGCATCACAGGCCAATACTAGATGCTTGCACGGATCATAATGTACCAGCAACTTGTTAGAGCAAAGCAGATTAGTAGCTTTCTCAAAAGCTCTATTTTGAGACGCACCCCAAACCCAGTTGTCGCTTTTTCTTAGCAGCGTGTGCAATGGCTCTAATGAAGTGCTCAATCTAGGTAAGAAATTACCGAAGTAGTTGAGTAGACCAAAGAACGAACGCAGCTCCGTCACATTCTGAGGCTTGGGTGCATTTTTGATGGCCTTGGTTTCCGGATCCGTAGGCCTGAT
Organism: Pristiophorus japonicus; assembly: GCF_044704955.1. Lineage (NCBI taxonomy): Eukaryota > Metazoa > Chordata > Chondrichthyes > Pristiophoridae > Pristiophorus > Pristiophorus japonicus. The sequence continues at coordinate 37,465,692 of NC_091988.1, read as the reverse complement.
GCTGTCAGCAGCAATTTTCCTCCCCAGGAATTCGACTTCTGGTGCCATGAAGACGTACTTCGAATGTTTCAGTCTGAGTCCCACTTTGTCTAAACGATGTAGAACCTCTTCCAGGTTATTCAGATGTTTAGCCGTGTCACAACCTGTGACCAGGATGTCATCTTGGAACACGATGGTTATAGGGACAGACTTCAGTAGACTCTGTGTTCCTCTGAAATATGGCTGCAGCCAAGCGAATTCCGAAAGGACACCTGTTGATAAACAGTCCTTTATGAGTGCTGATGCACGTAAGTTTCTTCGAAGTCTCAACCAGCTCCTGTGTAATGTAGGCCGACATTAGATCCAATTTAGTGAATGACTTCCCCCCCAGCTGGCGTTGCAAACAGGTCATCAGCCTTCGGTAACAGGCATTGATCCTGTTTCGAAACTCGGTTGATCGTAACCTTGTAGTCTCCATAAATCCTGACAGTGCCAACACTCTTCAACACAGGAACAACGGGGCTGGCCCATTCGTTAAATTCGACCGGTGATATGACCCCTTCACGCTGGCGTCTGTGCAGTTCGATTTTAACCTTCTCCCTCATCATGTACGGAACCGCCTGAGCTTTATGATGGACAAGTCTTGCATCCGAGTCCACGTGAATCTGCATCTTGGCTCCCGTGAAATTGCTGATGCCTGGTTCAAACAGCGAGGGGAACTTGCTCAGCACTTGAGCATATGGAGTATCATCCTCCGACGACAACGCTTTGATATCGTTCCAATTCCATTTGATTTTTTCTAGCCAATTCCTGCTGAACAATGTTGGACCATTGCCTGGAACAATCCATAATGGCAAATCATGGCACCATCATACAACACCTTGACTACTGCAATGCCAATCACTGTTATGAGTTCTTTAGTGTATCTACGCAACTTGGCATTGACTGGACTCAGCTTAGGCCTCACAGCCTTAATATCCCACAGCTTGTCAAATGTTCGCTGGCTCATTATTGATTGACTCGCACCAGTGTCCAATTCCATTGTTACCGGCACACCATTAAGTTTCACATTAATCATTATCGGTTGGCTCTTTGTTAGGAATGAATACAGTCCATACACTTCCTCCTCTGGTATCTCGGATTGCATATCCGGATCCGCGCTATACTGGTCATCATCCTCCACGTGGTCTGTCATAGCAGGTTTGCTCAGTTGCGGATATATGCGCTGGAGATGCCTCTGTCTCAAACAGCCTTTACAAATATACTCTTTAAACTGACACTGATGAGGCCGATGATTATCCCCACATGGTGAAATCGGATTCATTTCCGTTGGCGGACTTTGGGCAGCCACAGGTTTCGCATAGGCCCTGCCATATGCAGCTCTGCCACACAACGATACAATCTTGTTTACAGTACTTGCCGAGTTCCGATGATATCTGCTTTAAGTTTTTGTCCGTCGTCATGCATGCCTGGGCAATCGTGATGGCCTTGCTCAAATCCAGCGTCTCCACTGCCAGTAGCTTACGAAGTTCACCTCGTGGTTGATGCCAATTACAAAGAAGTCCCGCAGCATGTCTCCCAACGCATTTTCGAACTTACACGGTCCAGCTAGACGTCTTAGGTCGGCAACGATTTCTGACACATCCTGGTCCTCAGAACGAACGTGCTTGTAGAATCGATATCATGAGATGATGTCGTCTTCTTCTGGTTTGAGATGGTCACGTACCAGAGCACACAATTCCTCATAGTCCTTGTCCATTGGACTTGCAGGCGAGAGAAGATTCTTTATGAGTCCATAGATTTTCGGACCGCAAACCGTGAGGAAGACCACCCTGCGCCGAACTGCTTCAGTGGGTTCCTCCATTTTGTTGGCCACAAAGTACTGGTCCAGGCGAGCTGCAAAATCTGCCCAGTCCTCTCCATTCACGAATCTCTCCAGAATTCCAATTGTGCTCATTTTTGCATGCAAAGGTTCTTAAGTTACCTCGTCGCCAAATGTTATGTACGTAATAATTCGATAGACTGAATACTATAAACTAACAGGTGCAAACCTGGCTCTGCTTTATTAGGGCCCAAAGTGATTACATTACATGATGGCTTGCCTTTTATACCTGGGCCGCACACACGTGCGTACAGCCCAATGACCTCCGATAGTGGCGCCACATAGTGGCTAGTAACCCCAAGCATATATACATGACAGGCACCCCATCCACCACCTTAGACATTCACTCCCTCCACCACTGGCGCACCGTGGCTGCAGTGTGTACCATCTACACGATGCACTGCAGCAACTCGCCAAGGTTTCTTCAACAGCACCTCCAAAACCTGTGACCTCTACCACCTAGAAGGACAAGGGCAGCAGGGACATGGGAGCACGATCACTTACAAGTTCCCCTCCAAGTTGCATACCCTCCTGACTGGCAATATATCGCCGATCCTTCATAGTCGCTGGGTCCAAATCCTGGAACTCCTTCCATAATAGCACTGCGGGAGTACCCTCACTACGCGGACTGCAGCAGTTCAAGAAGGTGGTTCACCATCACCACCTTCTGAAGGGCAATTAGGGATGGGCAATTAATGCTGGCTTTGCCAGCGATGCTCACATCCCAGGAACAATTTTTTTTTTTAAACGAGCATTGCATCAGAATGGCAGCATCTTTGAGCACAGGATAGGCAGGTTGGAAAAGCCAATTGGTATACAAAGACTGGCAGGTTTCTTGGATATAATGAGCAAAGCCAGAGCAAAAAGCTGCTATCATTCTGCACAGCAGATTGTTGCCATACATTGCTTTTCATGAAAGTGTTTTTTTGATCAGTCAAGAGTATGTGAAAAATCAATTTTTAATATTTTTTATATAAAGAGCACAAGTTAAAAAATAAAATTAATTTGTCAGCTGTTAAGTTGCACTTGACTATATATTTACCATTCTTGTATTTCACATTATTTTATTAAGTTTCCATCGCACAATGGTCAAGTGACTGATTTAGAGACCCAACAGTGACAAAGCTTTATTTACATGAGAGCATAGTGATTTTGTATATATTTCTGACCAGCAATTCTTACTGAGAAGAGAACCAATTGTTACTGTGATCAATCCATGTATGTCAACAAGCCCAATTACAAGCAATACAGCTTCCAATGTTTTAAAACATTACACTTCGACTGTGATCTAGGTGTAGGTTTTTGTAAAGCATGTCAGAAATATTTCTTAATTGATAAGACACAATGTACATTGATATATTTAACCTATTATTTAAAGCAAATAACATTCACACCACACAACTGCCAGGCAACGGCCATCTCTAAAAAGACTGTGTTTAATCAGCTCCCCTTGATATTCAATGGCATTATCATTGCCAAATCCTTGGGGGTCACCATTGACCAGAAACTTAACTGGACTAGCCACATAAATACAGTGGCAACAAGAGCAGGACAGAGGCTGGGTATTCTCCAGCAAGTGACACACCTCGTGACTCCCCAAAGTCTTTCCACCACCTAAAAGGCACAAGTCAGGAGTGTGATGGAATATTCTCCACATGCCTGGATGTGTGCAGCTCCAACAACACAAGAAACTCAACACTGTAATGTATGCAACACCTTGCAACCAGCATTCTACCGCCACCAGAGGGCGCATCTGTTGGAGTCCCAAGGAATCCCAGCATCCCTTGGGAGCACTGCATATAAGCAGGCCTCCCATGCTGTGCCGGCACTCTGGAGTCAGAATAAAGAGATTAAGGTCACATTTACTCAAGTCTACAGTACTCAATCACATTGCTTTATTTGAGACATATCAACTGGCGATGAGTAATAGATAATGAACCATCTCGCGAAAATGCAGAGAACTGTTGGTATCCTGGAGAAATTCTCAGAAGGTGACAATTGGGAAGCCTTCGTGGAGCGACTCGACCAATACTTCGTGGCCAACGAGCTGGAAGGGAACGAGAACACTGCCAAATGAAGGGAATTCCTCCTCACAGTCTGCGGGGCAACATCCTATGGTCTCGAAGAATCTTCTTGTTCCGGTGAAACCATCAACCAAATCGTAAGAAGAACTGTGTACATTGGTCCAGGAGCACCTAAATCTGAAGCAGAGCGTTCTGATGGCAAGGTATCGATTTTACACATGTCAACGGTCTGAAGGCCAGGAAGTGGCGAGCTACGTCGCCAAACTAAGGCGCCTTGCCTTGCAGGACATTATGAAATCGGTGGATTCCTGGAGCAAATGCCAAGAGACTTTTTTGTGCTTGGCATTGGCTAAGAAGTCATCCTTCGCAAACTATTGACTGTTGAAACATCGAACCTGAGCAAAGCCATAGCGATAGCCCAGGCATTTATGTCCTCCAGTGATAACAAACAAATTTTGCAGCATAAAGATGCATCGGCAAGTACTGTACACAAAGTAATGTTGTTTTCAGGCAGGAATGCATATGGCAGAACGTAAACGCCTGCAGCTGCACGACCTCGATGACTCAGAGTCCACCATCAAGCGTGAATGCGAGGCAATTAACACCTTGTTGGCGTTGCTGAGGTGATCATCGAGCCCATCAATGCCGCTTCAAATACTATGCGTGCAAAGGCTGTGGAACAATGGAACACCTCCAGCGAATGTGCAGACGAGCTACAAACCACCACATTGCAGAGGAAGACCGATCCATGGCGGATCAAACTGAACTAGAGACTTGAACCGAGGAGGCAGAAGTGTACGGGGTACACACCTTCACCACGAAATGTCCACCGATCATGTTAAAAGTTGAACTGAACGGAATTCCAGTATCCATGGAATTGGACACAGGTGCGAGTCAGTCTATCATGAGCAAAAAGGCCTTCGAGAGGCTGTGGTGCAACAAGGCACAAAGGCCCAAGCTGAGCTCTATTCATACCAACCTGAGACCATGCACTAAAGAGCTGATCCATATAATTGGCAGTGCAGCAGTAAAAGTCTCCTATGATGGAGCAGTGCACAAACTCCCACTATGGATTGTACCAGGAGATGGCCCCACACTGTTCGGCAGAAGCTGGCTGGGGAAAATCTGCTGGAACTGGGGCGACATCCAAGCGCTCTCGTCCGTCGACGACGCTCATGTGGCCAGGTTTTGAGCAAGTTCCTGTCGTTGTTTGAGCCAGCATCGGAAATTTCTCTGGGGCGAAGGTGCAGATCCACTTGGTTCCTGGTATACGACCCATCCACCACAAGGCACATGCAGTGCCATAAACGATGCGAGAGAAAGTGGAGATTGAGCTGGACAAGCTGCAATGAGAGGGCATCATCGCGCCAGTTGAGTTCAACGAGTGGGCCAGTCCGAGTGTTCCGGTTCTCAAGGGCGATGGCACGGTCAGAATTTGTGGGGACTATAAAGTAACGATTAACCGTTTTTTGTTGCAGGATTATTACCTGCTACCCAAGGCAGATGACCTATTTGTGATGCTGGCAGGAGGGAAGACGTTCACCAAGTTGGATCTGACCTCGGCCTACATGATGCAGGAGCTGCCGGAATCTTCGAAAGGCCTCAACTGCATCCATACACACAAAGGTCTGTTCATCCACAATAGATGCCCATTTGCGATTCGATTGGCCGCGGCTATTTTTCAAAGGAACATTGAAAGTCTGCTAAAGTCGGTTCCGCGCACCGTGGTTTTCCAGGACGACATATTGATCACAGGTCGGGACACCATCAAACACTTGCAGAACATGGAAGAGGTTCTAAGTCGGCTAAATCATGTGGGGCTTAGGTTGAAACGCTCGGTGTGTTTTTTTGGCGCCAGAGGTCAAGGTCTTAGGGAGAAGAATCGCGGCAGATGACATCAGACCCACCGACACCAAGACGGAGGTTACAGCTGCGGTCGTTCCTGGGACTCAATTATTTTGGTAATTTCCTACCCGGGTTAAGAACCTTGCTAGATCTCTACATGTGTTGCTACACAAGGGAGATGACTGGGTATGGGGGAAGTCACAAGAGACTGCTTTTGAGAAAGCCAGAAATCTGTTATGTTCCAACAAACTGCTTGTTCTGCATGACCCACGTAAACGTTTAGTGCTGGCTTGCGATGCGTCTTCGTACGGGGTCGGGTGTGTGTTACGACAAGCAAACGAATCGGGAACATTGCAACTGGAGTCGCTTATGCATCCAGGAGTTTGTCCAAGGCCGAAAGGGCCTACAGCATGATTGAAAAAGAAGCTCTGGCATGCGTTTACAGGGTGAAAAAAATGCACCATTATCTGTTTGGGCTTTAAGTTCGAGTTAGAAGCTGACCATAAGCCGCTCATATCGCTATGCTCGCATCCAAAGATGGGCGCTCACGCTGTCTGCATATAACTATGTAATTCGCAACAGGCCAGGTACAGAGAACTTCGTTGATGCTCTCAGTTGGCTACCATTGCCCACCACCGGGGTGGAAATGGCACAGCCAGCAGACTTGCTCTTGGTGATGGATTCATTTGAAAACGCAAAGTCACCCGTTACGGCCTACCAGGTCAGGACCTGGACCAGCCAGGATCCTTTACTGTCCCTTATAAAAAAAACTGTGTCCTCCATGGAAGCTGGTCCAGCGTCCCAGCAGAGATACATAAAGAGATCAAGCTGTTCCAGCGGCGCAAAGACGAAATGTCCATACAGGCAGACTGTCTTTTGTGGGGTAATCGCGTGGTTTTACACTGCACTCACCCAGGCATAGTAATGATGAAAGCTATAGTCAGATTCCATGTGTGGTGGCCCGGCATCGACTCAGATTTGGAGTCTTGCGTGCGCCAATGCAGCACTTGTTCTCAACTGAACAATGCACCCAGGGAGACACCACTAAGTTTGTGGTCATGGCCCTCCAAACCGTGATCTAGAATCCACGTTGACTTCGCCGGCCCGTTTCTAGGCAAACTGTTTTTAGTTGTTGTGGATGCTCATTCAAAAGGGATTGAACATGTAATAATGTCTGTAAGCACGTCATTGCCACCATTGAAAGCCTACAAGCCATGTTTGCCACACACGGCCTGCCTGATGTCCTTGTAAGCGACAATGAGCCATGCTCCACCAGCGCTGAATTCAAGAAATTCATGACCCGCAATGGGATCAAGCACATCACATCTGCCCCGTTCAAACCCGCATCTAACGGCCAGGCAGAACGGGCAGTCCAAACCATCAAGCAAAGCTTGAAATGCGTGTCGGAAGGCTCCCTGCAGACCAGCCTGTCCCGAGTCCTGCTCAGCTACCGCACAAGACCCTACTCGCTCACCGGGGATCCCCCTGCCGAACTGCTTATGAAAAGAGCACTCAAAACAAGGCTCTCTCTAGTCCACCCTGATCTCCATGATCATGTCGAGGGCAGGCGGCAGCAACAAAGCATGTACCATGATCGCGCAAATTTGTCACACAATACTGAAGTCAATGACCCTGTATTTGTACTCAACTATGGACATGGTCTCAAATGGCTTACTGGCACTGTTGTAGCCAAAGAAGGGAGTCGGGTGTTTATGGTCAAACTTGTAAATGGACTAACTTGCAGAAAGCATTTGGACCAAACCAAACTGCGATTCACAGACAGCCACGAGCAACCTGAAGAGGACACCACCAACTTCAACCCTCCAATACACACACAAGTGGCAACTGACATCACGATTGACCACGAAGCTGAACTCATCATCCCCAGCAGCCCAGCAAGCCCAACAAGGCCAGCTGCGCAGCAGCCCAATGAAGGCCCAACCAACTCACCTGCACCTGTGTTTGTACCGAGACGATCGACTAGGGAGCGGAAACCCCAGATCGTCTCACCCTGTAAATAAGTGTACTATTGACTTTGGCCGGGGGGGGGGGGGGGGGAAAAGAGAGTGATGTTATGTATGCAGCACCTTGTAACATACATTCCACCGTCACCAGAGGGCGCATCTGTTGGAGTCCCAAGGGATCCCAACATGCCTTGGGAGCACTGCATCTCAGCAGGCCTCCCATGCTGTGCCGGCACTCTGGAGTCAGAAAAAAGAGAATAAGGTCACACTTACTCAAGTCTACAGTACTCAGTCACATTGCTTTATTTAAGACATAACAAACACCATCCAAAACAAAGCAGTACACTTGATTAGCACCCCACTCACCACCTGAAACATCCACTCCCTCCACCAGCGGCACGGCGCAACATGGCTGCAGTGTGCACCATCTACAAGATGCACTGCAGCAACTCACCAAGGTTACTTCAACAACACCTCCCAACCCCCCAACCTTAATCGAGAAGGACAAGGGCAGCAGGTGGATGAGATCACCACAGCCTGCAATTTCCTTCCAAGTCACAAACCATCCTGACTTGGGAATATATCGCCATTCCTTCATCGTCACTGGGTCAAAATCCTAAAATTGCCCAACTTACAGCACTATGGGAGTACCTTCACCATATGGACTGCAGCAGTTCAAGACAGCGACTCACCACCGCCTTCGAGGGTAATTAAAGATGGGCAATAAATGCTGGCCTTGTCAGCAACACCCACATCCCATGAATGATTTTTTTTTACATGAGACATTTCGTTAACTTCTGCTAGCCGACTTCCAATTTTAATCTGTTGAAAAGGCAAGGGAACCAAAATTCCAAACCACACAACTCTGCATAAGACTTTGCTTTTGCATTGAAAGCAACTAAGGTTTACCTGCAGTGGTTGACATCAAGGCCATTCAGCCCATTTCATTTGAATCCATTTGACCCGACCATTAGTTCTAGGCCAGCGTTATCCAATACATGAGCCACTAGCCAAATGTGGCTAACTGGGAATCCAGATGTGGCTAATTACATTTAGGATTAGTAAATAATGATTAAAAGATACCATAGTTTGCAATGTTTCTAAAATTAAACATCTGCTGTATCGTCAAAAGTCTGCTTCATATATTCGTACCAATACAATATAGAGAAAAAATTATACAGGTACCATCCAACACTCTTCAATATTGTGCCAATATATTTTAAGTTTCAGTGATATTCTTAATTCATCAATTCAGATTGCTCTCACCATTAATGACAGAGCTACCGATCTGCAGAATTCCACCAACGTGCTACATAGCTTAAAGTTCTCTCTCCAGAAACAGCCAATGCTGAAAGGGCAAAATCTATTGTACTGCTGCGTGGTTATTTATCAAAACTGACAAAGTACAACAGAACTCCATTATCCACACTACCATGGTCGATGGTCTCAATTGCCCATGAGAATTTTCTCTGGATAATTGGAGGCTCAGTTTTTGTTTCAAGCATTGCTCTCCTGCAGTAACAGCTGATTAATCAGTTCATAACACCCCCACTCACTCACCTGCTGCTTCAACTGCCAGACCTGCCACAGTCATGTATGTACATTCTGTTTGTAGCCACCAGATGGCGTCATTGTTGGAGGCAGCACGTTGTACCTTGCTTAGTTAAACAGTACTCAGTTTGAACCTTTGTTCCATACATAACATTTGGCGACGAGAATACAAGAACCTTTGTTTGCGAAATGAGCACGATTGGATTTTTGGAGCGATTCGTGCAGAAAGAAGATTGGGCAGACTTTGTGAGCCGTTTGAACCAGTACTTCGTGGCCAACAAAATGAAGGGGGTCGACGATGCAGATCGGCGCCGGGCCGTGTTCTTCACTGTGTGCGGTTCAAAGATCTACGGTCTGATAAAGAATCTACTCATGCCTAGTGATCCAACAGAGAAAATGTACGAGATATTGTGTACATTGGTACGGGAGCACCTCAAGCCAGACGACGGCATCACCATCTCGAGATACAGGTTTTATACACACGTTCGATTGGAGGGCCAGAGCGCAGCGGAATTCGTTGCCGACCTGAGACGTCAAGCAGGACCGTGCAAGTTCGGGACGGTGTTGGCAGACATGCTGCGGGACTTCTTTGTTATCGGTACCAACCACGAGGTGATCCTGCGCAAACTTCTGGCAGTGGAGAAGTTGGATTTAAAAAGGGCCATCCAGATCGCTCAATCATGTATGACGACGGACAGGAGTCGAAAGCAAATAGCGGTGAAGAACCGAAACTCGGCAAGTACTGCAAATGCGACTGATTCGGCATTCGGCAGAGTGGCACATGGCAGGGCCTATCCGGCTGCGTTCACAAAACTTGTGGCTGCCCAAAGTCCATCAGCGGGAATGTATCCGACTTCTCCGTGTTGGCGTTGTGGGGGAAATCATCGGCACCAGCAGTGCCGATTTAAGCAATATAGTTGCAAAGGCCGTCTAAGAGTGGGGCATCTCCAGCGCAAGTGTCCGCAGATGAGCAAGCGAGCTCCGACACACCACGTGGAGGACGAGAGAGAGACTAGCGCGGATCCAGATACGCAATCAAGATGCCAGAGGAGGAAGTGTATGGACTGTACTCCTTCATAATCAAGAGTAAATCAATTTTGATTAATGTGAAGTTTAACAGGATACCGGTATCGATGGAACTGGACACGGGGCGAGTCAATCAATTACGAACGAGAGGGCATTTTATAAGGTGTGAGGTCCAGGCTGAGTGAGCCCTGTTAATGCCAAGCTGCGCACGTACACCAAAGAACTGTTAAAGGTGATTGGCAGTGCACAAATTAGTGCATCAAATAACGGTGCGGTTCACGAGTTACCACTGTGGATTGTTCCAGGCAATGGCCCAATGCTGCTCGGCAAGAACTGGTTGGAGAAAATCAGATGCGACTGGAACGACAAAGGCGTCGTCATCGGAGGAAGATACATGTGCCCAAGTATTGAGCAAGGTCCCCTCGCTGTTCGAACCGGGTATCGGCAACTTCACGGGAACCAAGGTGCAGATCCATGTGGACTCAGATGAAAGACCCGTCCATCATAAAGCTCGGGCAGTGCTGTATATAATGAGGGAGAAGGTCGAAATTGAACTGGACAAACTCCAGCATGAAGGGATCATATCACCGGTCGAATTTAGGTGAATGGGCCAGCCCCATTTTTCCTGTGCTGAAAAGTGATGGCACAGTCAGAATCTGTGGAGACTACAAGGCTACGATCAACAGGGTTTCGAAACAAGATCAGTACCCGTTACTGAAGGCTGATGACGCTAGCTGGAGGGAAGTCGTTCACAAAACTGGACTTGACGTCAGCCTTTATGACACAGGAGTCGGTCGAGACGTTGGAGACTTACGTGCATTAACACGCACAAAGGACTGTTTATTTACCACAGGTGCCTTTCAGAATTCGCTCGGCTGCAGCAATATTCCAGAGGAACATGGAAAGTCTACTGAAGTCCATTCCCAGAACCGTCATGTTCCAAGATGACATCCTGATCACCGGTCGTGATTCCAAGGAACATCTGAACAACCTGGAAGAGGTTCTACTGCGTTTGGATAGAGTGGGACTCAGACTGAAATGCTCGAAGTGCGTCTTCATGGCACTGGAGGTCGAATTTCTCGGGAGGAAAATCGCCGCTGATGGCATCAGACCTACTAATGTGAAAACCAAGGCCATCAAGAATGCACCCAAGCCACAGAATATGACGGAGCTGCGTTCGTTCCTGGGTCTACTCAACTACTTTGGTAACTTCGTACTTAATTGAGCACCTTACTAGAACCACTGCACATGCTATTGAGAAAAGACGACAACTGCGTGTGGGGCGCATCGCAAGGCAGAGCTTTCGAGAAAGCCACCAATCTGCTTTGCTCGAACAAGTTGCTGGTACATTTTGACCCATGTAAACGTTTAGTTTTGGCCTGTGACGCATCGTCATATGGAATTGGTTGCGTACTCCAACAAGCCAATGAATCGGGAAAACTTCAACCTGTCGCGTATGCATCCAAAAGTTTGTCTAAAGCGGAAAGAGCTTACAAGCATGGTAGAAAAAGAAGCTTTAGCACGTGTGTATGGTGTCAAAAAGATGCATCAATACCTGTTCGGTCTGAGGTTCAAATTAGAGACTGATCACAAGCCGCTCATTTCATTGTTTTCCGAGAGCAAAGGTATCAATACTAACGCTTCATCCCACATCCAAAGGTGGGCGCTGACATTATCTACCTATGATTATGTCATTCGCCACAGACCTGGCACAGAGAATTGTGCCGATGCTTTGAGCCGGTTGCCGTTGCCCGCACCGGAGGTGGAAACACCACAACCGGCGGATCTAATGTTAATCATGGATACTTTTAAGGAAGCAGTCACTGCTCAATAAGTTAAGACCTGGACCAGTCAGGACCCAATTTTATCGGTGGTAAAGGGTTGCATCCTCAAAAGGGGATTGGTCTGCCATACCTAAGCAAATGTGCAAGGAAGCCAAACCATACATTCGTCGCAAGGACGAACTGTCTATTCAAGCAGATTGCATATTGTGGGGCAATTGAGTTGTAATGCCCAAGAAAGGGAGAGAGAACTTCGTGCGTGAGTTACACAGCACACATCCGGATGAAGGCCATCACCAGGTCCCATGTATGGTGGCCAGGAATTGAATCTGAGCTGGAAGCATGCGTGCATCAGTGCAACACTTGCATGCAGCTCAGCAAAGCACCAGTGGAATCGCCGCCGAGTCTGTGGTCGTGGCCATCCAAACCTTGGTCCAGGATCCATGCAAGTTTTGCAGGTCCCTTCCTGGGCAAGATGTTTTTAATGATGGTGAACTTATTCAAAGTGGATAGAATGCATAATCATATCATCCAGCACGTCCACGGCAACCATAGAGAATCTCAATGTCATGTTTGTGACACATGGTCTGCCTGACATAGTGGTGAGCGACAATGGGTCGTGCTTCACCAGTCAGGAGTTTGTGAAATTTAATGGCATAAAACATGTAAGGTCAGCACCGTTCAAGCCTGTGTCCAACGGGCAAGCTGAACATGCAGTACAAATTATCAAGCAAAGCATGAGAAGAGTAACCCAAGGGTCACTGCAGGCCCGCTTGTCTTGCATACTGCTGAGTTACAGGACAAGACCCCACACACTCATAGGGGTCTCATCTGCTGAACTCAGGGTGAAAAGAAGTCTTAAGACCAAGCTATCTTTGGTACACCCGGATTTAAATAATCACATTGAATACAGAAGACAAAGTCAACAAGGGTATCACGATCACGCAACTATATCACGCGAGATTTCTGTTAATGATCCTGTATATGTGTTGAAGTATGGTCAGCATCCCAAATGGATCGCTGGTACAATCATGGCCAAGGAGGGCAAGAGTATTCGTTATTAAGCTCAAGAATGGGCAAATTTGCAGGAAACACATGGATCAGACAAAGCTGAGACACACAGACGAGCCAGAACAGTCGGGCGAAGAAACCATCGATGACCAACCAACCTACCAGCAGTCTTCAGAGGACTCGAGGGTCATCAGTGAACCCGGAATTTCCATCACGGACCTGTTCAATAAAAATGGACTTGCAATTCCTGACATGGCCACTGACACCCCAACAAGTCAGTCATCCAGCCATCAGCCACAACAGACCCCGCACACTCACCCAAGGCTGGAATCGAACTGAGACGGTCAACCTGGAGTGCAAAGCACCGGACCGTCTCAACCTTTTAAAATTCTGTGACAAGATCTCAGAGGGGGGTATTGTCATATATGTACATTCTGTTTGTAGCCACCAGATGGTGTCATTGTTGGAGGCCACTGAGCAGCACGCACATGGTGCTGCTCAGATATAAAAGGCCAGCCATTTTGAGAGTCAGGCACTTTGGGCCTAAATAAAGTAGAGCCAAAGTTGTACTTTGCTTAGTTAAACAGTATTCGGTTTGAACCTTTATTGCATACATAACAGCCACAAACCCAACAGTCACCAGAGAGAATTAGCCAAGAAAATTACCGTGGCCAATGAACGTCTTCCAGTTAGAGTCAAGCAAAAAGGACGGTATGCATGCACCTCCAAATGATCCCTGGGTCAGCCTCTGCAGCATTGATCTTATCAGAGTTGCCAACTTTAAAATCAAAGCAAAGCCTGCCTGTTTAAATGTGCTCCCATGTTTTTAGTCAGCTTTCTTCAGGTTGTGGTGGGTCTCGCAGCTGAGGTTACAAATGATTGCGTGGAAGAGCTGCGAGCTTGTTGATTGCTCAGCTGTACAGCACCAGCTAATTTTGCCAGCAGTCAAAATGGAAGGAAATGCTGTTGGAATGTAGATGGGGAGAAGCAGAGAAGCAATATGTAATCATTTTGGGACTAGTCAATTTGCAAAATGCCCTCTGTGATGATTGTTAATCAAAGTATCAATATACATAATTATAAATACTCATTAATTTAGTGACAACATTGCATTATATAGGTTAAATTTTGAGAAATTAAAAAAATTCTTCATATTCACTTCAACTATTAAGGCAGCACGGGCCCTCTTCTGTTGGCCATTGCCAGATACTGCCAATGCCATTTTTTGATAGCTGCATCACGAGGTATGTATTAGAACTATAGGAAGAGATTGCCTCCTGGTTATTCACCCCTTCAAGCCCAATCAAGGTTAGCAAACTTGACACAAAATTGGAAATCTTAGCTGAAACCAAGATCTGAACTTCGTTTTCGTAGTGAACATCACAACACTGCAAAAATTAAACTGCCTACACAGTCATCTGGGTTTGTGATCGAGACTTTTTAGTGCTTTAATTTTCCTCCTTCCCTTTATTACCATCCATGGGAGATCACTGCAGCTCTGTCCCATTCCTCAAACCAGTGGCCCAGTCAGTTAGTCAGTGTGATCGCGCACGTTTGCGTCTTGCTTTCTCTCTCATTCCCCCTTCCTCCTTTCAAATGAGCACTTTGAAGAAACTACTTGGACTCCGCGGGGCTGAAAATGGTAACTCAGTGCCTGAAAGGGTGGTAGAGGCAAAAACCCTCATTGCATTGAAAAAGTACTTAGATATGCACTTGTGTTGTAACCTGCAAGGCTACGGACCAAGAGCTGGAAAGCAGGATTAGGCTGGATAGCTCTTGTCGGCGGCATGGACACGATGGGCCGCATGGCCTCCTTCTGTGCTGTAAATTTCTATGAGTCTATGAGGCCCTCCTTACACTTTGAACAGGATCCTTAATGTGCAGAATCTTCCTTGCAGAAAGAAAGGTTTAGATGTGGATATCTTTTGTGTTTCTTTCATAGCAAAAGAACATTAGTTCCTTCCGAGCTTTTTAATAAATGGTGTGAATATATTATTCTAATTACAGTTAATCAATGGAAAGCTTATTTCCCTTTTGAGTAATGGTTTCGTCAATAATTGTAAGATCCCAATACAAAAGTGGCATTTAATATTTAACAAAGCTGAAATGCTATTATTCTAAAGGCTTAACAACTGTAATGTCAGAATAAATAACAGCCATTTAATTAGTTATGTTTTGGTAATCCTGCAAATGCAGAACTATATTCAGTTTATAAACAGTTGACAACACAGTGTGTTTATAATAACACTGGTTATAAAATTTCAATCAGACAATGAAGAATTTGCTTCTCTTGGGTTCCAGCGTTTAGGATTCCTCTAATCCACAGCCTACCACGACATGAAATACCTACGATTTGGGAGGAGGTGGGAGAAGGAGGTTCAAAGGGAATTTTTTTCAGCTTGGCTCCTATCTGCTAGTGTTTGTAATTTCAGTCCATCGTGGATTGTGATTAAAATGATAGAGATTGGGAATAAAAACAAAATAAAGAGATGTAAAAATAATGATTCAGAAACTGCATTAAAGCCCCAAAATGCAACACAAGCGAGAATACAAGTTAAACCTGTCGCCGACTGAAGCTCGGGCCTCAGTTGCACTCTTTGGATATCTACTGGGCACAGGCCAAGCAGCCCCTCAAAGCTAGGTTGGGGTGGGGGATGAGAGGAGGGAAAACAGCGGGTCACTGTTGCACAATTAGGAAGAAATGTAGGAACAGGAGTAGGCTATTCAGTCCCTCAAGCTTATTCAGCCATTCAATTAGATCACGGTTGATCTGCATCTCATCTCCATCCACCTGCCTTGGTTCCATAACCCTCAACACCCTTGCCAACAAAAATCAGTTCCCAGAAGGCGGGAGCAGTTTGGCCCTTAGTTTTCAATCTCTTAAAACCAGGGCAACAGAGAGTTACCACTGTGAAAAATATTAAAAGGCTTCTGGTTCCAAACTGCATTAACTAGAATAAATCCTCATTGTGACATCCTTACATACATTGTACTGCTTCAGTTATTAAGTTACTCATCAGTGAATTCAAACTTTCTCAGTGACAAGCTACTGACTGTAACTGACTGTAGTGCAACACAATACAGATCTAGCAGACATTCCTCCCCATTTGAGTCAGTCAATTACTTATAGACTGCAACTTCACTCTGAATCCCAATTAATAAGCTCAGTGATATATCTCTTGTTCAAATCCATCAAATATTGTAAGACATACACAAATGATGCTTCAGGCTTATTTCCAGAAACCAAATACAAATCGAGAACTGCGCTCCTGCCACATGCTTTATCATAAAGATTCTTTGCCATTACTTTGCTAGCACGACTTGTGCTGTCCTAACAGTCCAAAGGGCTGTGTCTTACCAAGTTGCTCAATCAGTAGCACACTAGCCTCTGAATCAGAAAGTTGTGCGTTCAAGACCCACAAAAGACCTGCACACATAATCTCGGTTGACAATTCAGTGTCGCACCAAATCAGTACTGTATTGTTCAAGGCGTCATCTTTCGGACAGAATGTTAAACTAAGATATTCACTTTGAACTAAATTGAGAGTAGGACAAATGAACACAGGTGGAAACTGGTAAATGCCAAATTTTACACTTGTATTAGAAGGCTCTTCTTCACACAATTAGTAATCAATTCATGTGTTTCAAATGTTAGGTTTGGACTAGATATTCACTTCGATTCAGCATCACCGCCTCTGACAACACTGCTCTCAACTCAGTTACTGGTAGATGCTCAAGACCATTGTGGATCGACTCCAAGAACAGAATTGAACATGTTATGCATAGTCTCTTAATATTTAAAAGATTATGGTCTGTTTTTTCCAATCAGTATTCAAGAGACAAATACCATTCACACCAGTGTTAAAATGAGCTACCTGAGTTCTTGTTGGTTAATGTCAGCCTATATTTCCAGTGTTTACTGACGGAAAAGAATACTATCTACTGGATCCTAGAGGAACACCGAGAACAGGAATACATGTTTGGTTTCTTGTTGGCTCAGAGGTCACAGTCTAAGGATAAGAGGTAAGCCATTTAGGACCGAGATGAGGAGAAACTGCTTCACTCATAGAATTGTGAGCCTGTGGAATTCTCTACCACAGCAAGTTGTTGAGGCCAGTTCGTTAGATATACACAAAAGGGAGTTGGATGTGGCCCTTACGGCTAAAGGGATCAAGGGGTATAGAGAGAAAGCAGGAATGGGGTACTGAAGTTGCATGATCAGCCATGATCATACTGAATGGTGGTGCAGGCTCGAAGGGCCGAATGGCCTACCCCTGCACCTATTTTCTATGTTTCTATAACTGCACTTCCAAGTGTGGTACTGGGATATATAGATCCGAGAAGTCCCAGGTTCAATCCAATTGACTTCAGCCCCTCTGGGATAGAGAAGGGGCGAAAGGAAGAAAAGAAAAAATCAGCCAAGGCTCCCATTCCTCATTACTATCCAGTGACTTCTGCTAGAAATTGCAAACTTGTTAGATGGTGGTTTTTGGATGATAACAGGACTGGGCTCTGCAGTGATGCCTTCCATTGCAGAGTATGACATGTAGAATACCTGAGAATTGCCTATGGAACATGGAACATCACCAACATAAAGCATAATTTTCAGGAGAAGATAAAAGAAGAAACTTGGGAGATCTGGGTGTGGAGCGTTTACTTTTTGAAATAAGCAGAGTTGTGATGGGCAATTTCCCTCCAACTATACAGCTGGAGCAATTGAAACCAGCTTAAATGGAAGAGCCAAAATGACCCTCTGCCCGAAACGGGGCACACCTACCGTTTTTTAGGTGCTCCATCTGCTCTAATGCAGAGGGCGGACATTCCAACGATTTTCAGCTCTTTGGCTTATGTTTCCGGTCAGAGCGGTCGGTGTTGGTGTGGGGAGAGAGGCGGATGTGCGGTCGGGGCGGAGAGGCAGCCATTAGCAGGGCCGAAGTGGGGGCGGGTTGGAGTGGCCGACGCTCCAAGTCATCAGCGCCTTGCTGCTGATGTCATCACGCTGGCGCCTCACAACATCCCTTCCCTTCAGTTAAAGGGGAGGGCTGCTGCCAACTCTGCAGCCACTAAAGTGGCAAACACTGGGACACCAGAGTGCGTTTCAGCCGGGCCAGTGGCCTGGCGCCCAAGAGGGGGTGCCAGGCTGTCTGTTGGCAGCCCGGCCAAACCCGCAGGCAGAACTGATGGCCTGACCTGGCAGTGGGCCGACAATAAAAAAAATAAAATGCCGGCAACGCCACCTCACCTTTAAGGGGTCACGCTACCCAGCCACAAAAAGGGTGCCAACAGAAAAAGCTGTCAGTGGCACCAGCGCCGCTCCCGCGGGGCAATTCCACACAGGGCAATTTCAGAAAGGGAGTCGCCGCCAGTCGGTAAGAGGTCGGCGCGTGCACGACACGGCGGGAAAGTGGGTGGGGCGGTCCCCTACATCGCTCCAAAACTCAAGGAGGACAATTTACAAAATGGCGGCCCCTCCACACCGATCCTTGGCCGCTGCTTTCAGGCGGCCACGAGCCTTATAGAAAGGGGCAATTTCAGCTCCCACATGTTTTGGTTCTTGGTCTAACTATACTGCACTCCAAATATTCCCATTGTCTGATCCAGTCGTCACACTTCTCAAAATCACTCAAGTTGCAAAGTTATAAACAAAGACAATCACAAGATGTTGGAATTCAGTTGATTTCCTTGTATTTTTAGCTTTTCAACACAAAAAAGAACTACCTTCTCTTGGTGAAACTTTAAAGAGTAACTATTTTCTAAAAAAAATTTCCACAAAAAAAAAGTCAATTTCTGCAGTTGCTGCAGATTTATGAGTGATCTGATTACACTAATGTAATCATTGATCAATGTGATTAAGAACTGCATTCACTTGGCAGGTAGACATATGAAAAACTTAATGAATAAAGTGATAGTTGGCAAAAATTGACGTAAGAAAAAGGACAATATTCAGTGACAATAAACAGGAAGTGACGAAGGAATAATCGTACGTGGAACTCAATGCTCATGTAAAATGACATTGCTTAACATGATTTAAAGGCAGTATTATTGCCCGATCAGAATTGTAAAATTTAGTGATTTGACTCAGAGCTATCATCCACAAATAGTTTTTCTAATTGGTAGTGATCAGCAGTACTTGCAGGTAGCAAACAGAAACAATTCAAGTGGGTCTGGTGATGTTTAGGGGAAGGAGAGGTAGACCTACACTTCAGATATAGACTCTCCAATAGAACACAGTTCTGGCTGGGGTACTGGGGTCTGCATATTTTCAGCATTTACCATTTTTATTTTAGGTTTCCTGTGTCTGCAGGTTTCCTGTCCCTCCCACTCCACCCCTACCATTTCCCCACCTTTAACCTTGTGTGCATCTCCCAGGTCTTTTCACAGTCTCAGCTATTTGCACGTTTTCGCTCTTCCATTGCCTCAATTGCGATGATCTTTTATATCATGCAACAGTTTTATGCTTTTCTGTTAAGCAGTCTGCAAGTCATGCAGTCCACTAACTTCCCTCTGTCATTGAAATATTTCTTCCCTTTGTAACAAACCTTCAGTTTTTCAGTTTTCAATTCTGATGAAAGGCTACACCCAAAACCTGAAATGTTGGAAATACACTGAAAACACCAAAAGATGTGCGGTGCATTTTCAGCTTTTTGGGTAAAATTGCAAGTAAAATTGCTCCCCTACTAATACCAACTTTTCAATGGCAAAATTGAATTGATTAACTGTGGATTCATTGTAATCTTATAGAATGCACCCACTCAGAGCTACATGGTAATATATTCCTGCCGCTTATAGTGAGAGCGTTGGTATTAATGCGATTAACCAGTTATAAGCGATGGATGGTGCATCAACTTTAACAGGGACCAAGACCTTCCTCGTTAATGGAGGACTGAAAGCAGTGAACACACACTCTCGCAATCAGGCAAAATTCCACACCCGTTTGTTCAAGCTTCTACCATTTATAGAAGGTGCGATTATCTCCAAAGTGAGCACGCACAGCCCTGTTTTTGACTATGTCCCTCCAGAACAAATGTTGAGCTCCAACATTGCGGGACACGCCCCCTCCTACATGAAATCTACAACCCTGACAACCACTAACTCTAACTTAAAAAAACCCTCCGAGACCCAGGAAAACAAGACACCCCAGAAGAAAGAGAAAGGCACAGAATGATCCATGGAATAATTTAAATACCAATACTGTACAACAACTAGGTGGGAAAAGCTTATTTAATTGCCTGAAATAGCCTGCACACCTGTTATAAGTGGCACCTTTATAATTTACTTCAATGGAAATGGCAAATGGTTAGCATCATTTGCCCAAGAAAGGCGGCTACCCTTGATAAGCGTGGACAGTGCAAGCGGTGGGGACTGTGTGCCCATTACGATTGTGTACTGTTTTGCATGAAATAAAACAATCCTAAATCTTGGGAGAATAAGCTGAAAAATAAATTTAAACTGTTTCATCAGAGACTAGCAGTAGAATACGTTACATAATTCCTTAATGATCATGTTCACCAATACTGCACGCTACTGTCAAGTTGTTAGAAGCTAATACAAAAGCAAAATACTGCGGATGCTGGAATCTGAAATAAAAAACAGAAAATGCTGGAAATCTCAGCAGGTCAGGCAGCATCTGTGGAGAGGGAGCAATGTTAACGTTTCGGATCGATGACCCTTCGTCAGAACTGGAGTGTGTTCGGAAAGAACAGATTCTTAACAAGCACTGAAAGGGGGAGAGGCAGAAAGAATAAAAGGGAAGGTCTGTGATAGGTTGGAAGACAGGAGCGATTAGAGACACAAAAGGGATGATGGCCCAAATTCACAATGCTAATGCCAGGAGTTAGAAAAACATTAGTCAAGATAGGGTGTGAATGGCAGGATAATGACCAACTGCCATTAGAGACAAGGAGAAAGAAAGAGAAAGAAAGAGAAAGAAAGAAAAGAAAGAGAAAGAAAGAAAGAAGAAAGAAAGAAGAAAGAAAGGAGAAAGAAAGGAGAAAGAAAGAAAGAAAGGAGAAAGAAAGAAAGAAAGGAGAAAGAAAGAAAGAAAGGAGAAAGAAAGAAAGAAAGGAGAAAGAAAGAAAGGAGAAAGAAAGAAAGGAGAAAGAAAGAAAGGAGAAAGAAAGAAAGGAGAAAGAAAGAAAGGAGAAAGAAAGAAAGGAGAAAGAAAGAAAGGAGAAAGAAAGAAAGAGGCTTTGATGAGGGGGGACGGGTGAGGGGGGACGGGTGAGGGGGGACGGGTGAGGGGGGACGGGTGAGGGGGGACGGGTGAGGGGGGACGGGTGAGGGGGGACGGGTGAGGGGGGACGGGTGAGGGGGGACGGGTGAGGGGGGACGGGTGAGGGGGGACGGGTGAGGGGGGACGGGTGAGGGGGGACGGGTGAGGGGGGACGGGTGAGGGGGGACGGGTGAGGGGGGACGGGTGAGGGGGGACGGGTGAGGGGGGACGGGTGAGGGGGGACGGTGGTGGGAAGGGAGCCAAAGTTTGGCAGTGGTTACGCTCTGAAATTTTTGAACTCGATGTTGAGTCCAGAAAGCTGTAAAGTGCCTAAACAAAAGATGAGATGCTGTCCCTCAAGCTTGCGTTGAGCTTTGTTGGAAGAGTGTAGGAGACCGAGGACGGAGAGGTCAGAGTGGGAATGGAGCGGAGAATTAAAGGGAGACGACCGGAAGCTCAGGCTCACACTTGCGACTGAACGGAGGTGCTCTGCAAAGCAGTCACCCAATCTACGCTTGGTCTCCCCAGTGTAGTGGAGACCACATCGGGAGCAGCAAATACAGTATGCTAAATTGAAAATACAACAAGTAAATCGTTGTTTCACCTGGAAGGAGTATTTGGGGCCCTGGATAGTGGGAAGGGAGGAGGTAAAAAAAAAAAAGGGCAGGTGTTGCATCTCCTGCACTTGCACGGGAAGATGCTGTGGGAAGGGGAGGGGATGCTGGGGGTAACTACGGCATGGACTCGGGTCTGCTCCCTCACCTCTTTTTCTGGTACATTGATGACTGTATCGGTGCCGTTTCCTGCTCTCGCCCTGAACTTGAAGATTTCATTCACTTTGCATCCAATTTATACCCTTCCCTCACCTTCACATGGTCCATCTCCGACTCCTCGACTTCTCCGTCTCCATCTCTGGGAATAGGCTTTCGACCAGTATCCAGTAGAGGCCCAGACTCCCACAGCTACCTCGACTACACTTCCTCCTACCCCGCATCCTGTAAGGACTCCATTCCATTCTCCCAGTTTCTCCGTCGCATCTGCTCTGAGGACCCCACCTTGCACACTAGTGCCCCTGACATGTCTTCCTTTTTCCTCAACAGAGGATTCCCCTCCACCATGGTTAACATGGCCCTCGACCGTGTCCTATTTCCCGCACCTCTGCTCTCACCCCTTCCCCTCCCTCTCAACCATGACAGGGTGCCCCTTGTCCTCACCTTTCATCCTACCAGCCTCCACATTCAACGGATCATCCTCCGCCATTTCTGCCACCACCAATCACATGTTCCCCTCTCTGGGGAGACCAAGCGTAGATTGGGTGACCGCTTTGCGGAGCACCTCCGTTCAGTCGCAAGTGTGACCCCTGAGCTTCCGGTCGC
The DNA here is from genome assembly GCF_044704955.1 of Pristiophorus japonicus. Lineage (NCBI taxonomy): Eukaryota > Metazoa > Chordata > Chondrichthyes > Pristiophoridae > Pristiophorus > Pristiophorus japonicus. Next base: position 37,443,041 of record NC_091988.1, on the reverse strand, counting down.
CTGTCACTTTAATTCTCCACTCCACTCCCACTCTGATATCTCCGTCCTTGGTCTCCTACACTGTTCCAATGAAGTGCAACGCAAGCTCGAGGAACAGCACCTCATCTTTTGTTTAGGCACTTTCTAGCCATCTGGACTCAACATCGAGTTCAACAATTTCAGAGCATAACCGCTGCCAATCTTTGGGTCCCTTTTCCCCTCCCCCGTCAGAACCTGTTTCTTTCTTTCTCCTTGTCTCTAATGGCAGTTGGTCATTATCCCGCCATTCACACTCTATCTTGACTAATGTTTTTCTAGCTCCTAAAAAACACTAATCAATTGTATCCCACAACTATCCCGATTTCAATTACAGAACATGGATATATATGTTCTTTTTAAAGTTATTTCCAGAAACATTGTAACAAGTGCTTTTATGAGACTGAACAGGGATTAAGGGGAAATAAACATCTGAAGTGGAAGCACCAGTATTTTACTGTTTAACAAAAGTTAGATGCCATGTCATTAAAATGTGCATATTGTTAAAGTAACTTCTGGCATGACCATTTGAATTTGGGCCATCATCCCTTTTGTCTCTCTAATCTCTCCTGTCTTTCAACCTATCACAGACCTTCCCTTTGTTCTTTTTTCCCCCTCCCCCTTTCAGTGCTCGTTAAGAATCTGTTCTTTCCGAACACTCTCCAGTTCTGATGAAGGATCATCGACCTGAAACGTTAACTCTGCTTCCTCTCTCTCCACAGATGCCTGACCTGCTGAGATTTCCAGCATTTTCTGTTTTTATTGCGAGAGGCTAATGTGAGTTAGCAACACCAATCAAATCCTTGTATCATGCACTAATCCAGTGAATGATTTTTCTGAATAAACTGGTAGTAAATTAAGAATGGAGCAATGAATTTAAAATAATTAGTCCATATAATTACCATAATACTGTATATTTCATTTTAACTTGGAAGTGATGTTGCCCGAATGAAATATACTTACGATTGTAAGTGTAATGATCTAAAACTACTGTTTAGATACCTCATATAATAGTGTTCATTGATAAATTCATGCTTTATCCGCTATAAACCACAAATGAACCACAAAAAGGCTATAACAATTAATGGTTAATTTTACAGTTTTCTGGTTGCAATATACAAATTTATGAATCAGATTAGGTTTTAAGTATCCTTTGGCATTATTCAACAACATAGACCATCCACAGAAAGCAGTACTCAATAAGAGTAAATACACAAGCAAAATTTTGGTTGCAAATTTACACCCATTCTGAACTTGTGTAAATACAGGTCGGGGGTGGGGGGGCGGGGGGATGTCGCCCCCCCCCCCCCCCCCAATCGCCCCGGTCAGGAGGAGTGGGTGGGGAAGTGGGGAAGGAGGTCGGCAACCCGAGCGGGCCCCTTAGTGTCGGCGGGCCCCGAAGAGTCGGCGTGGCCCGAACGGGCCCGACCCCCAGAGGGAGCGCTGAGCGGAAGGCCCAAGGACGCGGCCTGCCGACCCGACCCCCCCCACCCCCCCCCCGCCCCCTCCCCGGAGGGAGTGCTGAGTGGAGGAGCGGCCGGCCCGAAGACTGTGACTGCAGGAGTTCCAGCAGGATGAGGAGGAGGAGGCAGCCGATAACCCTGACATCGAGGAGAAAGATTAGATTAGTGAGTACCCTGTCCGAATTTTTTTTAAACTTATGTTCTGAGAGCAGTCGCGGGAGTCCGGCGGTGTTTCGGGGCTGGGGGCTGGGGGCTGGAAGTGTGGCAGCGAGGAAGGCCGCAGGGGGGGTATCTGCAACAGAAACATAGATCTGCAGCAAAATGATAAACAACAAAAAAAATAGCTAATCATTTAGAAAAATGGACAATCACAATCGCGGGGGTCGGCAGGGAAGGAAAGATTTTGACCAGCCGCGTTCTGTGCATGCGCCACCCGGTGGTCGGATAAGGGAGTCCCGGATGAGAGGGGTTCAACCTGTACTTGTGTCGGTCTACCTACAACCTGTATCAGCCATTCTTTTAGCTGGAAAACAAGTGCTTGTGTTAGTGTACACTGTTTCAGAAAAATGCAAGTTATTTTGCTCGAGACCCTTTATATTTTTCCCCGACTTCCCACTTGTATTTCCACATTTGCATCGAAGATTTCTAACCATAAAAACCACAACCCAAAAAAAATCTATGAGGACATTAGAAATGCTTTTGGTCCCACTAGTTGCTAAAAGCTGCATATTCTATTGGTGAAAATTTTATTAGCGCTGCTTATTACTTTTTTTTGACTACTTGTACTATAAAGAAAGGACTAAATGTACCAGTGAAATGAGCTCCCTACCCTCCAAAGAGGGAAGATGTCTAACAATAGCCTTCACCAGAAGAAAAGTGGGTTCGCAATATCGCCAATAATGCTTTTATGTCCTTATTACAGCTAATAATCGCTTATCTTTTCAAACCGGATGGTAAGGTCAACAGTTACATCTGAATACGTTTATTTCCTTTAGATCAGAAAAAATGTCAAATATACAAACATATCTCCCTGGTATTTTCAAGTGCGATTAAATTCAGACAACAAACCACAAGTTAATGCTGTAGTGACTTCCTTTTTGTTACTGCCTTCACTCAGAAAAGGATAAATAGGTCAGTTGCATTTTCAAAATGCTGTAGTGACAAAAACAGAACTAGGGATTGTTTTGATCAGCTTACAAAATATTTAATAATTTTCTTTATATTTCAATTTTTAAAGAGATAATTTTGAAATTTATTTCCATGCTATGGGCAAGAATTCTTTACTTCCAGTAAGAAAGAAAAGAAAGAACGAAAGAAAGAAAAAAATAATGACTTGGATTTATATAGCGCCTTTCACGACCACCGGACAACTCAAAGCGCTTTACAACCAATGAAGTACTTTTGGAGTGCAGTCACTTGTAATGTGGGAAATGCTGCAGCCAATTTGTGCACAAGCAAGCTTCCACAAACAGCAATGTGATAATGACCAGATAACGTATTTTTTTTGTTATGCTGATCGAGGGATAAATATTGGCCAGGTCACTAGAATAACTCCCCTGCTCTTCTTCGAAATAGTGCCATGGGATCTTTTACGTCCACTTGAGAGAGCAGACGGGGCCTCGGTTTAATGTCTCATCTGAAAGAAGGCACGTCTGACAGTGCAATGTTCCCTCAGCACTGCACTGGAGTGTCAGCCTAGATTTTTTGTACTCAAGTCTCTGGAGTGGGACTTGAATCCACAACTTCTGACTTAGAGGCGAGAATGCTACCCACTGAGCCACAGCTGACACTATTTGACCAATGTCGGCCAATAGTAGTCCAGGTTTGGCTGGTGAATGGTGCAGAACTGGTCAACTCCTTCCCTTTAGGTTAACAATTCGATGTTACACTGAAAGACCTAGCAGACCCTTTCCCCCAAGCCATCAGTCTGGGGAACGCAGCATCCACATATACTGAACCAAGAAGGAGAAAGTAGAAAAGCTGGGTTTTTTTCTTCGATGGGTCTTAAAGAAGGAGAGGGAAGCGGAGAGGCAGAGCCATTTATGGAGACAATTCCAAAGAGCGAGACCTAGGCAGTGAAATGCACAACCACCAACAGTGGGGCAAAAGGACGGGGGCGCACAAGAGGCCAGTGTCAGAAAGGCTGAAGGAGGTTAGAGAGAAAGGGAGAGATATAAACACAAGGATGAGTTTTTTTTTAAATTTGTGACACTGGGGTATCATAGTCCAATGTAGGTCAGTGAGAACAGGGGTGTGATGGGCAAGCAAGACTGAGAGTAAGTTAAGTTAAGCTGAAGTTTAGGGATGGTGATGGAGGTGAGGCCAGCCAGGAGATCATTGGAATGATAAAGCGACAAAGGCATGAGGTTTCAGCGACAAATTTTTAAATCAAGCAATGGTGCAAAAACACAGCAATGGCGAGGATTAAAACACAGTTTCCCCAGCAAAGGATAGAATTACAACCTGTATTCAACAGGATTCACTGCTATTAATGCCTCTATTTATTGACCTTGTGCCTTTCCCCTTCTACTGACCATCAAAGCTCACAATAACAATGGTGCACCCCTTTCTTCCCTGCCATCTCAGTCTTCTTCCCTCTTCTGAAGATAGAGAGTCACAATCCAAGAGTTCCACAGATGCCAACAATCCCCACCACACCAGCAAAATGCCCTGGGACAAAATTCAGTATTGTGTACAAAGGTTTCACTAAAATTCATGTCAGTCCTGAAAGTGTCCCATGAATACACCGGAAAACATATCTTAAGTATCTCAGTGAAATGTGTGTGAGAGTGACAGAGCATTAACAGTGGTCCTGACAGACAGCATGCCTGAATTAAGAGTATTGTACTAGATGATGTAGGGAGTTAATATAGCATGCTAGTATGGAAAAGATAATTTATTCTGTTACAGTTCAGAAGTAAAATGAGATTGGGCAATCTCATCTTAGTTCCTGGTAGATGAAAATTACAGTGTCTGGTTCAGCATTTTCACTCAATAGCCTCAAAAGCATCAACTTTGAATTAGATTGAGACAGTCATGCAGAGCCACTCTCCAATGGACCAGTTGGGAAAGCCTGTTTGTAACTGAGCCATGGTGGTTACTAGTGAAGTTCGCAATTTATGTTGTATTAGCTGATCTCAGTGAAGGTGGAAGTAAAAGCCTCAGCACATCTGAGCTAGGAAGAAGATCATTGTGTCCTGTCCACAAAAAACAGGACAAATCCAATCCGGCCAATTACCGCCCCATCAGTCTACTCTCAATCATCAGCAAAATGATGGAAGGTGTTGTCAACAGTTCTATCAAGCGGCACTTACTCACCAATAACCTGCTCACCGAAGCCCAGTTTAGGTTCCGCCAGGACCACTCGGCTCCAGACCTCATTACAGCCTTGGTCCAAACATGGACAAAATAACTGAATTCCAGAGGTGAGGCGAGAGTGACTGCCCTTGACATCGGCAGCATTTGACCGAGTGTGGCATCAAGAAACCCTAGTAAAACTGAAGTCAATGGGAATCATGGATGAAAATCTCCACTGGCTGGAGTCATACCGAGCCCAAAGGTAGATGGTTGTGGTGGTTGGAGGTCAATCATCACAGCCCAAGGACATCGCTGCAGGAGTTCCTCAGGGCAGTGCCCTAGGCCCAACCATCTTCAGCTGCTTCATTAATGATCTTCTCTCCATCATAAGGTCAGAAGTGGGGATGTTCGCTGATAGGTGCAGTGTGTTCAGTGCCAGTCGCAACTCCTCAGATAATGAAGCAGTTCATGCCCACATACAAGACCTGGACGACATTTAGGCTTGGGTTGATAAGTGGCAAATAACATTCACGCCACATAAATGCCAGGCTATGACCATCTCCAACAAGTGGCAGTCTAACCACCGCCCCTTGGCATTACCATCATCGAATCCCCCACCATCAACATCCTATGGGGGAGGGGGGGGGAGGTCACCATTGATCAGAAACTTAACTGGATCAGCCACATAAATACTGTGGCAACAAGAGCAGGTCAGAGGCTGGATATTCTGCAGTGAGTGTCTCACCTCCTGACTCCCCAAAAGTCTTTCCACCATCTACAAGGCACAAGTCAGGAGTGTGATGGAACTTGCCTGGATAAGTGCAGCTCCAACAACACTCAAGAAGCTCAACACCACCCAGGACAAAGCAGCTCGCTTGATTGGCATCCCACCCACCACCTTCAACATTCACTCCCTCCATCACCAACGTAACATGGCTGCAGTATGTACCATCTACAAGATGCACTGCAGCACCTCCCAAACCTGCAACCTCTGCCACCTAGAAGGACAAGGGCAGCAGATGCATGGGAACACCACCATCTCCACTTTCCCCTCCAAGTTACACCTTGGAAGTATGTCGCCATTCCTTCATCGTCACTGGGTCAAAATCCTGGAACTACCTCCCTAACAGCACTGTGGGAGTACCTTCACCACACAGACTGCAGCGGTTCAAGGCGGCGGCTCACCACCATCTTCTCAAAGGCAATTAGGGTTGGGCAATAAATGCTGGCCTTGCTAGCGACACCCACGTCTCATGAATGAATTAAAAAAAATTAAGTGACTCAACTGCCAATTGTATGACACAAAAAAAAAATCATAGTATCAGAACAGTGGTTATGAAATATAGAAACATAATAAATAGGTGCAGGAGTAGGCCATTCAGCTCTTCGAGCCTGCACCACCATTCAATATGATCATGGCTGATCATGCAACTTCAGTACCCCATTCCTGCTTTCTCTCCATACCCCTTGATCCCTTTAGCCATAAGGGCCACATCTAACTCCCTTTTGAATATATCTAATGAACTGGCCTCAACAACTTTCTGTAGTCGAGAATTCCACATGCTCACAATTCTGAGTGAAGAAGTTTCTCCTCATCTTGGTCCTAAATGGCTTACCCCTTATCCTTAAACTGTGACTCCTGGTTCTGAACTTCCCCAACATCGGGAACATTCTTCCTGCGTCTAACCTGTCCAAACCCGTCAGAATTTTATATGTTTCTATGAGATCCCCTCTCATTCTTCTAAATTCCAGTGATTATAAGCTTCGTCAATCCAGTCTTTCTTCATATGTCAGTCCTGTCATCCCGGGAATCAGCCTGGTGAACCTTCGTTGCACTCCCTCAATAGCAAGAATGTTCTTCCTCAGATTAGGAGACCAAAACTGTACATAATATTCAAGATGTGGCCTCACCAAGGCCCTGTACAATTGTAGTAAGACCTCCCTGCTCCTATACTCAAATCCTCTCGCTATGAAGGCCAACATACCATTTGCCTTCTTCACCGCCTGCTGTACCTGTATGCCAACTTTCAATGACTGATGTACCATGACACCCAGGTCTCATTGCACCTCCCCTTTTCCTAATCTGTCACCATTCAGATAATAATCTGCCTTCCTGTTTTTACCACCAAAGTGGATAACCTCACATCTATCTACATTATACGGCATTTGCCATGTATTTGCCCACTCACCTAACCTGTCCAAGTCACTCTGCAACCTCTTAGCATCCTCCTCACAGCTCACAATGCCACCCAGCTTAGTGTCATCTGCAAACTTGGAGATATTACATTCAATTCCTTCATCTAAATCATTAATGTATATTGTAAATAGCTGGAGTCGCAGCACTGAACCTTGCGGTACCCCACTACTCACTGCCTGCCATTCTGAAAAGGCCCCATTTATTCCAGGCCCCATTTATTCCGACTCTTTGCTTCCTGTCTGCCAACCAGTTCTCTATCCACGTCAGTACATTACCCCCAATACCATGTGCTTTAATTTTGCACACTAATCTCTTGAGTTGGACCTTGTCAAAAGCCTTATGAAAGTCTAAATACACCACATCCACTGGCTCCCCCTTGTCCACTCTACTAGTTACATCCTCAAAAAATTCTAGAAGATTTGTCAAGCATGATTTCCCAAGCATGATTTCCCTTTCATAAATCCATGCTGACTTGGACCGATCCTGTCACTGCTTTCCAAATGCGCTGCTATTTTATCTTTACTAATTGATTCCGACATTTTCCCCACCACCGATGTCAGGCTGACCGGTCTATAATTCTCTGTTTTCTCTCTCCCTCCTTTTTTAAAAAGTGGGGTTACATTAGCAACCTCCAGACCATTGGGACTGATCCAGAATCTATAGAATGTTGGAAAATGACCACCAATGCAGCCACTATTTCTAGAGCCACTTCCTTAAGTACTCTGGGATGCAGACTATCAGGCCCTGGGGATTTATCGGCCTTCAATCCCATCAATTTTCCTTACACAATTTGCTGACAAGTAAGGATTTCCTTCAGTTCCTCCTTCTCGCTAGACCTTGGTCCTCTAGTATTTCCGGAAGGTTATTTGTGCCTTCCTTCGTGAAGACAGAACCGAAGTATTTGTTCAATTGGTCTGCCATTTCTTTGTTCCCCATTATAAATTCACCTGATTCTGACTGTAAGGGACCCACATTTGTCTTCACTAATCTTTTTCTCTTCACATATCTGTAGAAGCTTTTGCAGTCAGTTTTTAGGTTCCCTGCAAGCTTACTCCCATATTTAAACCCCTCCTAATTAAACCCTTTGTCCTCCTCTGCTGAATTCTAAATTTCTAACAGTCCTCAGGATTGCTGCTTTTTTTGGCCAATTTATATGCCTCTTCCTTGGATTTAACACTATCCCTAATTTCCCTTGTAAACCATGGTTGAGCCACCTTCCCCGTTTTATTTTTATGCCAGACAGAGATATACAAAATGATTTAATACAGCCTTAATTTCACTTGTAAAGAAAATCTGTCTATTATCACCTCATCGCACTGTTGCTCATAAGTTTTCAGATTGCAGCTAGTCTCTCAAAAAGACAACGTAATTAATTTTCTTTAGGGGATTACATTTTGCAAACAAAGTGAAGGGTCTCAATGGAATTTTTTTCCCATTTTTGCTATCCAACATCAGCAATGAGCCCTCTTGGGTGAGGAAACGCATGGCCAGATAAAAGTAAAGCCCCCTTTTACAACAATGTCCCTCCATCCAACATCACAGCAACATCCCTATACTATCTCACAAATAAAAACATATAGATGCCTTTCTTGAAATTCCAAATTCTGAATTTCACTGGTTAAAAATCATGCAATAGTCTCAGATTATGTAGACAGATACAATATGAAAAGAATACAAGGATTCTCCTCCCATTACCCACCCACACCAATGATTATATTTTATGTACATTTTTGAACATAATCATATTTATTGCACTTGATTCCAATAGTGTTTGCTTTTTCCCTGAACTCATCTTTTCTTTCAGCCTATTTTTTTTTAAAATATGTATTTCAAGTACAAGTGGCCCACCCATGTGTTGCTCATGGGTTGTCAAGGTTCGGGAGCATTGCAGCATTGCTTGTTTGTAAATTGCTTGTTGATGATGGCTTGGAGTTCGTCCTCTGAATGTACGCAGACGCAAGCGTCGTCCGGGTACTGTGGTTCGAAGACCCGAGGATGGGACAACCTTGGATCTAGCCTGGAAGCGATGAAGGTTGAACAGGTTCCCATTGGTTCTATAGTTTAGTTCCACTCCAGTGGGGAGCTTGTTGAGCGTGAGATGGAGCATTGCAGCAAGGAAGATCGATAACGCAGCCCTGCTTGACCCTGGTCCGGACATGGATTGGGTCTGTGGTAGATCCGTTGGTCAGGATCACTGCTTGCATATCTTCATGGAGCAGGCGGAGGATGGTGACAAATTTCTGGGGGGCAGCCGAAACAGCGGAGAATGCTCCATAGTTCCTCACGGTTGAGTGTGTCAAAGGCCTTTGAGGTCAAAGAAGGCCACGGACAAGAGCTGGTTTTAATCCAAGATGGTGGTCAGGATGGCAGCTCCCTCGGGAGCTCTCCCTGAACAAATTTCCCCCCGGCCATCTGCTGCCATTCTTCACTCTTCTCTCCCCCAATCTTCCCCCGCCCCCCCAACTGTTTAAGCCCCCCTGGAAGGGCAATATTACAGAGATGGAAGTCGGCAGTCTTTGTGATGGAGGATATGGGGCCGGAAGCTCAACTCGGGGTCAAATATGACACCAGAGTTGCAAACAGTTCGGTCCAACCCGAGACAGTGGCCAGTGAGCAGAACGATGACTAGGGAACAGAGTTTGCGGCCGAAGGCAATGGCTGCGGTGTTCCCAATGCTAAAATGAAGGAAATTTCTGCTCATTCAGTACTGGATGTCGGACAAGCAGCCCGACGACTGGGATTGAGAGAGGTGGTGCTGAGGTAGAGCTGAGTGTCATCAATGTACATGTGGAACCTGACATCATGAGGGGAATTATAGCCACCAAAAACCGCAGGGTTTAGGTCGGGTGTGATGTGAAATTGTTAAAAACCTCAAACCCGACCCGCCCACTTCCGGTTTCAATGGAGGCAGAATCAGGCCAGGCAACCAATCTGCTCTGAAGAGGTGGGTTGGTCATTTAAAATACTATTACAAGGCTGCATTCCTCAAATTTAATCTTCATTTAAATTTAACCCTGGCCAGCAGGGTTTCCCAGACCTCAGGAAACCCAGCAGCTAAAGGGAAAGAGGAACTGTTGGATTCACTTTCCACTTACCTGCTGAATCCAGCGCACATGCTTTTGCATCGCTCACCCCCACCACCTCCTCAATCCACGATCTCCCACATCCAACCCCCTGCCCAAGTATTTCCAATCCCTCCCTCCTTTGTGCTCCCCGGCTGCGACCTCTGAACTCACCGCCCAGCCCCCTCGATCTTTCCGATCGCCAACCCCACACCCCCGCTCTCCCCTCCAACCACTTCCCCCCCCACACCAGTCTCTGATCACCACCCACCCCTCCCCCCCCACTCCCAACGCCTCCGATCTCCCCCTACCCGCCAGCCTATCCAATCCCTCCACTCCGCTCCCCGACAGCGGTACCAAAGGCTTACCCGCCAGACAGCATCTCAGTCTGGCTGGCTGCGGCTGGGGAAACAAAGACAAATAATGTTCATCATGTCTTGCTGTTAAATTTGGCAGGACCCGACGACAAAACAGAAGTAACGGTGCAGGAGGGGGAAAGAGGAGTCACTGCAGAAGGTTCTCTCTGGCTACAACAGGAAAGATAAGAATGGATCAAGGCGAGGTCAAGAAGGATGAGAAGGGATAGTTTACCACGGTCACAGTTGCATAGGATGTCATTTGTGATTTTGATTGGGCCCATTTCAGTGCTGCGGTAGGGATGGAAACCTGATAGGAGAGTTTCAAGCATGGAGTTGCTGGAAAGATGGACTTGGGAGGCAACACATTTAAGGTCTTTGGAGAGGAAAAGGAGGTTGGAGATGGGGCGGTATTTGCAGGACATTCTAATTGCTGTTGTATCCTTCCTGAAGTGGAGCACTCAAAACAACACAATATTCCAATTCAAGCATGACTCATACTGCAATATACAATTGCAGTCAAACGTCCTTGTTTTTATATTATAAACTGCTTGTGATGAAGCCCAGCACTGTCTGATTCTTTGTGGGGGCTTTTCCCATTGGAAACCTCGTTTGCAATGACTTATGTACCTGCACTTTTCAATAACTTTGTTCATCTACCCACTCCCCCTCTTCCATCCCCAATGCACTTACCCTTTTTATATTACAATCTATTCCCCTAATGATACTTCTAAAGTGCTCTTCTTCACACTTTGTTCGATTAAACTGCATCCACAATTGTTCTCCAAATTTGCTTAACCAATTGCCTTTTGAAATTTTCTGCTCAGTTCTTCACAATTCTCTATACTTGCTACCTTGGTACTTGTACAAACAAACTATATATTACGAGGGCATCTCCAATTCCATGGACCTCAATTTGTTAGCAATCGCTTGTGTGGAACATTTATCAAATACCCTTTGAAATTCAGTGGCTATCGTACAACCCAATTAGAGTAGACATTGGCCCTGAAATTGCGGTGTCTCCAACAGCCTACTCAAGTGTACGCCATTGTAGTCCCTCTGAAATGCCCCGCAAGTTCCAGATTTCCACATGTGCGAAATCCGGAATTTGCAATCTGTCAAGGTACGCCTGGACAGATCATCCAAACGGCCTGAAAATTGAGTATTGCTGCCGCAGAGTGGGCTATTTGTCTAGCAGCTGGCCAGCAAGTCTTGCGGTTGATGCAAGCAGGCAAAGGGCCTGCTTGCATAAGGGGATATCTAAGCCTTAAATTGAACATTTACATATCCAAAATTATCCACATACACGTTATTAAATGAGTTTATGCAAATATTGGCCCGGATTACAGTTTTAATAATCTGTGAAATTATCAAAAAAAAATATTTTTATTGAGCTTGGTAGAGTGAAGGTAACTGTGATTAAAATTCTGTTAATTGTATAACTTTTATATTTAGGGATTCCATTGTCTATCATTAGGGGATGCCCTTCGTAAATGATTGCAATGGAATCCTCCTTTGTCATTGGAGGACCGGGCCCACGCGATCCCAGATACGCTTCCGAACCGCCTGCGTCCCTGGGCCATTACGCTGCCCTCTGCCTCGAGGCCTAAGGCCGCAACTCTTCACAGCCTGGCCGCCAGCAGATATTTTTCGGAATTATTTCGGGGTCGAAGGCGTACTTTGGAAGTTCGCTTCTGACCGCAATGTCGAATCATAGAATACAGCACAGAAGGAAGCTATTCGGTCCATCTTGCCCATGTCGGCTCTTGGTGGTAGAGCTATCAAACTAGTCCTAATCTCCCGCTCTTGTCCCATAGCCCTACAAATTCTTTCCCTTCAAGTACTTAACCAATTCTATTTTGAAGGTTATTATTGAATCTGCTTCCACCATCCTTTTGGGCTGTGCACTCCATATCACAAAAACTTGCTGAGTACAGAAATGTTTTCTCAAATCATAGAAACGTAGACTATAGGTGCAGGAGTAGGCCATTCGCCCCTTCGAGCCTGCACCACCATTCAATATGATCATGGCTGGTCATGCAACTTCAGTACCCCATTCCTGGTTTCTCTCCATACCCCTTGATCCCTTTAGCCGTAAGGGCCACATCTAACTCCCTTTTGAATATACCTAACGAACTGGCCTCAACAGCTTTCTGTGGTAGAGAATTCCATAGGTTCACAATTCTCTGAATGAAGAAGTTTCTCCTCATCTCAGTCCTAAATGACTTACCCCTTATCCTTAGATTGTGACCCCGGGTTCTGGACTTCCCCAGCATCAGGAACATTCTTCTTGCATCTAACCTGTCCAATCTCGTCAGAATTTTATATGTTTCTATGAGATCCCTTCTCATTCCTCTAAATTCCAGTGAATATAAGCCTAGTCTTTCTTCATTTGTCAGTCCTACCATCCCGGGAATCAGTCTGGTGAACCTTCGCTGCACTTCCTCAATAGCAAGAATGTCCTTCTTCAGATTAGGAGACCAAAACTGTACACAATATTCAAGGTGTGGTCTCACCAAGGCCCTGTACAACTGCAGTAAGACCTCCCTGCTCCTATACTCAAATCCTCACGCTGTGAAGGCCAACATGCCATTTGCCTTCTTCACCGCCTGCTGTATCTACATGCCAACTTTCAATGATTGATGTACCATGACACCTAGGTCTCGATGCATCTCCCCTTTTCCTAATCTGTCACCATTCAGATAATATTCTGCCTTCCTGTTTTTGCCACCAAAGTGGATAACCTCACATTTATCTACATTATACGGCATCTGCCATGCATTTGCCCACTCACCTAACCTGTCCAAGTCACCTTGCAGCCTCTTAGCACCCTCCTCACAGCTCGCACCGCCATCCAGATTAGTATCATCTGCAAACTTGGAGATATTACATTCAATTCCTTCATCTAAATCATTAATGTATATTGTAAATAGCTGGGGGTCCCAGCACTCAACCTTGTGGTACCCCATTAGTCACTGCATGTATTCTGAAAAGGACCCATTTATCCCTACTCTTTGCTTCCTGTCTGCCAACCAGTTCTCTATCCACATCAATACATTACCCCCAATACCATGTGCTTTAATTTTGCACACTAATCTTTTGTGTGGGACCGTGTCAAAAGCCTTTTGAAAGTCCAAATACACCACATCCACTGGTTCTCCCTTGTCCACTCTACTAGTTACATCCTCAAAAAATTCCAGAAGATTTATCAAGCATGATTTCCCTTTCATAAATCCATGCTGACTTGGACCGATCCTGTCATTGCTTTCCAAATGCGCTGCTATTACATCTTTAATAATTGATTCCAACATTTTCCCTGCTACCAATGTCAGGCTAACCAGTTTATAATTCTCTGTTTTCTCTCTTCCCTCCTTTTTTAAAAAGTGGGGTTGCATTAGCTACCCCCCAATCCATAGAAACTGATCCAGAGTCTATAGAATGTTGGAAAATGACCACCAATGCATCCACTATTTCTAGGGCCACTTCCTTAACTACTCTGGGATGCAGAATATCAGGCCCTGGGGATTTATCGGCCTTCAATCCTATCAATTTCCCTAACACAATTTCCTGACTAATAAGGATTTCCTTCAGTTCATCCTTCTCGCTAGACCTTCGGTCCCCTAGTATTTCCAGGTGGTTATTTGTGTCTTCCTTAGTGAAGACAGAACCAAAGTATTTGTTCAACTGGTCTGCCATTTCTTTGTTCCCCATTATAAATTCACCTGATTCTGACTGCAAGGGACCTAACATTTGTCTTCACTAATTTTTTTCTCTTCACATATCTGTAGAAGCTTTTGCAGTCAGTTTTTAAGTTCCCTGCAAGCTTACTCTCATACTTGCCTCTGGTCCTTTTCCAAATAGCCTCTGGCTCTTTTCCAAATACCTTAAATCCATGTCCTCTAGTTACTGACCCTTCTGCCATTGGAAGCAGTTTTTACTTATTTACTCTATCAAAACCCTTCATGATTTCTAACACTTCAATCAAATCTCCTCTTAATCCTCTCTGCTGAGGGCAATAGTCCAAGCTTCCCCAGTTTCCCCACATAACTGATGTCCCTTATCCCTGGTACCATTCTAGTAAATCTCTTCTACCCCCTCTCTAAGGCTTTGGCGAACTTCCTAAAGTGTGGTGCCCAGAATTAAAAACAAACTCCAGCCTAACGTGTGTTTTATGAAGATTTAGCATAACTTCCTTGCCTTTGTACTCTTTGCCTCAATTTATAAAGCCAAGGATGCTGTATGTCTTTTTAACAGCCTTCTCAACTTGTTCTGCGGCCTTCAAAGATTTGTGTACATATCTCGGTTCTTGCACCCCCTTTAAAATTATATAATTTAGTTTATTTTGCCTCTCCTCATTCTTCCTACCAAAATTCATCACAGCACAGTTCTTTGCATTAAATTGCGTCTAACAATTTCACCAGTCTATGTCCTCCTGAAGCCTGTTACTATCATCCTCATTGTTTATTACATTTGGGAGTTTTGTATCATCTGTAAACTTTGAAATTATGCCCTGTATACCCAAATCCAGGTCATTAATCTATCAAACAGAGCAAGTTTTCACTTACTCTGTCCCTGATGATGGATTCTAATACTTTTTCCCACTATTGACTTTAAACCTGTAGTTAATTGATTAGGCCTTCTTTAAAAAAAAATGCATAATTTGCTACTTTACAATCTGTAGATACTATCCCTAAATCTAGTGATCTTTGGAAAGTTCTAACTAATGCATCTCAAATGTTCTCATCTATTTATTTTAATATTTTCAAATAGAAACCATCTGGGCCTAGAGGTCTGCCTGGCTTCATACCAATTATTTGAGCCATTGCAGATTTTTTCCATCTATATGACTGCCTCGAAGTGTCTCCCCTTCAGTAATCTTTAGAAATTCCTGTACATCTGATATTGTATCCTCCTTTTCCACTATGAATGCATAAACAAAATATTAACTAAGCACATCCGCCATGTCCATATTCTTTACTAACATCCTACCAAAATTTGATTTCAATGGGCACATACCCTCATTTACCACTCTCTTTAATCCTGATGTGCTTATAAAAAGTTTTGCAATTATCCACTATACAATCTACAAGGTTTTTCATAATCCGTCTTTCCTCATTTTTTGGTCTCTTCATTATTTTCCACAATCTTCCCAATCCTCATCCTTATCACTTTTGTTTAACATTAGTCCTAACTGTTGTGTATGGAGGACTGACTCAGTCAGACTGAGCACTGTGAGCTCAAAGTAAAGTGTGACCGTAGTCTTTTATTGCAGATCTCCAGAGTGCCTCACCAACCTGTGAAGCCTCCTTAAATACCTGTGCTCCCAAGGGATTATGAGATCCCTTGGGGAGGGATGAGCCCTCTGGTGGCTGTACAGAGTAAATACAAGTCCACATCTATAACACCGAACCACTCATGAACCATGGTTGCATCACAATAGAAGTTTCATTTTTGTCTTTCAAGGGTTACGTTGGTTAGTTGACCATGATTACGCCACCCTTGCATCTCACTAGGTAAGTTGTTGGATGGCGCACGTCATACTAGGTAGGTTCCAGTGTCAGGGTCAATTGTGTTATCTCCCATGACTGAATAGCCTCTGCAGCACTTATTGTTCAAATACTCACAGATGAATTAAGAATGGTCAATTAGGATACAGTTGGGGAAAAAGATGGTTCCCACAGTATCGTGCCAAATACAGAAGAGAAACACTGAAGGAGCAAAGGAGAAACTGATCAATGAGGTTATATTTTCACGTTAGAGGCTTTTTCCAAACCCTAGTATTTGTTCCCTATCCAGGTTCAAGTCAACAGTTGTTGAACACAAAGCAAATATTCAGGGACGTTTAAGTCAGCAGCTCCAGGAAATTATCAGAATATTGTTGTTTTATTTTCTTTGGTTATTTTACAAATTTCTATAATGACTAACCCTAATAATACTAAGTTGATTAAAATTGTATTTCTTGCATTAGTTTTTTTGTGACTGCAGACGAAGATTGCATGAAAGAAAACATGGGTTTGAATATTACACTTCAAACTGCGTTGCACATGAAAGGCACACTGTTTCGCAAGATATGTTCAACATAATCAGCCGCATTCTGTGCCCACATTTGATAAAATCTCTAAAAATAACATCTTACCTTGGCTGTTTCTGGCTGTTCACTTTTTGGCACGTCTGCTGGTTCATTTTCTTCACTGCTGCCCTCATCCATATCACTATCATCATCTTCCTGGGTGGAGTCTCTTTTTTGTTGTATTTCAGAAGCATCACCAGGTTTTATCTCCATATCATTTTCATTCTCTACAGAACTGACAGCTTTTTTCTCCTCCATGCCTTCTTCATTTGGAAAAACCTCACCTTCCCCACTACACGAGGGACTATCAATCCCACTGTCTCTGTTGGGTATTTTACCATTCCCAGTTTGCTCTAGAGTTGATTCTACAATTTCAGCTGCAGCATTAGCCTCTTGAGTCCTGATACTGCCTGCACAGTCATTGCCTTTTCTATCACTTTCTGTCAATTCTTTCGTTGTAATGTTATCCTCATTTGAATGTTCCATCACTTCCATGCCGATTTCAGTTTCATTCGAATCAGTTTTTTCTGTTGTACCCTCAGCTGAGCTTGCTGGCTCCAAGTCGCTATCAGATGCTGCACACTCAGAGGGGTCTTGAGATGGCTCCATTTTAAGGGATAAAATCAGCTGATTTCTTTGAGAGATCTCTGGGCTCAGTTGCCTACAGTAACACATTGACATTTCACATAAAAGCAAATAATTTGAACATATTCTGTTAAATCTAATACAAAAGGCAAAATACTGTGGATGCTGGAAATCTGAAATGTAAACAGAAAGTGATGGAAATACTCAGCAGGCCAGGCAGCATCAGTGGAGTGAAATCTCTCGCCACAGATGCTATGTGGCCTGAATATTTCCAGCATTTTCTGTTTATATTTTTATTAAATCTAAATTTGTAGTACTTCTGATCTTATTTTTACAATATATACGTCATCAACTTTGCCCACCTTCATGACTTACAAGAGGTAAAATGTATGCAGGAAAGACAATAGTTTTTCTATCAAATAAGTGGTGTCGTTCAACATTATCAGTTCATCTGGCCAACAGTAACAGTTTCTGAGGACACGATTAACTCTAGTATTATCCATGGATTGAGAGGAGTGATAAAACTATGGGTAGTTCATTTCTCATTTCTACACATCATTTCAAGAAACAGCCTGGATTCAGCCATTTTATCTAAATGGCAACATGTGATTAACTCGTTCTCCAATAACAATCTGGCTTGAATAAAAGACTTATTATTATGTACACAATCAGTGTTCTCGTTACTGGGTGGTTATGTCTTGAAAACAAATGCTTGCATTTATTTAAGAATTTAAAATAATTGAGTACATTCAACATAGTGAAACAAAATAATACTTGAAGCCCAATGGTATTATCTTGAAGAATCAATCCAAGAGACCCATTTACTTACATAGCTAAATAGAATAAAGGGAAAGCATTTTGCATTTATTTCAGTGGTTCTGGAAAAACTCAAAATTAGGAAACATTGGTTTCTTTACACAATAGATGGTACAACTTCACTATTTGGCTTGTGAACGTGAATAATTTTATTTCTTGTCATTTTTGCAGAAAACTGTAAGTCAGTGTTTTGAAATTATTTAAAGAGTGCCCGTTTTTCAATGAAACAGGCAACAAATTTATAAATGTTCCCATTTTAAGTCTTCAGAAAATCCTTTCAACTATTTCCAATAGGAGTTCAATTGGATTGCAAGATTTAAGTAAGTATTTCACTGAGTGCTTAAACAACACAGCACTTGAGGCACTGAGCTACGGTCCCACCTTCTGTGATCTCACCTACTGCAACAACTGGTGGAAAAAAAACATAAGCTCTGACGCACATCATCGAAGATGGTTCAATAGCATTTTTAAAAACTTAGCAAAATAGGACTTTTAAAACAAGTAGGTAGACGGAATGGCTTACCTGACACTTTCAAATTTCTCAATAAGTGAGGAGACACAAAACAACGCTGTTGTTTCTTTGCTCTCAGCCTTTGAATAGGAGCTCTTGGTTAGCTTAGGGTCAGCCGGCAAAGGCCTTGATGGTGCTGGAGGAATCAGCTGAAATGGTTCTTCTTGACACAAGGTTTGAAGATGGACAGGCTTAGGAGGTACTAATATAAAAATACGGACAATTATTTAATGCCGAAGCTCCTCCATACTGTTCTACTTTTGTCTTCACAAATCACTTCTCGTCAAGAGCAAACCAGCAACAAGTTTTCATTTGTCACACCCCAGCTTTCTGCTTTATGTTGCAAGATCCCGTAACATACTCTGAAAGCAACCTGTAGGTTTCTAACTGTACGTCTGGTGAAACATTCCTCTGCTATACTTCATTTTTAACCTGTCATTTAGAGTCATACCGCACGTCCAACATTTGAAAATTGGACTTGCTTCCTTGTTGCTAGAACAGGAAGTACTGAAAACGATAAAAAAAATGTGGTTTGGTAACTAAGTTACGGTACTGCAGTGCCCAAGGCAAAACAGGCAATTAGTCAAACAATTTCCTTTATTTTAATTAGTTATATTCATGGCAGTGGAAGAAAATAGTGATAATTATTGTATTTTGCATTAATAAATGACTACACAGTGAGATGTTTGTTAAAGCACTGTTTCTATTTCTGCTATAAAGCAACTAGTGTACTCCAAACATGTCTTTATGGGCATGTTCAGCTCCTCCACAGCTTCCTTCCTCTTTCTGGTTCTGATGTATTTTCTCATAGAAATAGTATACTGAATTCAAAGTTAAAAGTTATAATCAATACCTCCAGCAAAATACTTGTCAATCTATAACAATTACAAAAAAAACAAAAATACCATCTTAAGTATTTTGCTATTTCATGTTGCTCATGTGTTCTGCATATGAACCAGTCTTAATAGTTTTACGTAAGCAGTAACCCATAGCAATGTATTTACAATTGGAGGTGTGGTTAAAATTGGGCTATGCAGTGATAAGATGAAGGCAATTGTACCTTAAAGTAGTACCATGCAAAGTTTATGAACCTATTTTGAATACATCACAAGCCACATCAGCTGGTATTGCTGAGGGAACTTGATGATAATGCTTCAAAAATGTAACTGTTTTGTGACCCTGTTATCTAAATGAATAATTTCAACTATATTTTCACTTTGTTTTATTTAAATCACACCTTGTAAACCAGATAATCAATTTTGATCAACAAATAATCCAATTTAAGATTTTAAAATGATACACCATCGTTGGTTGGGGAGGGGGGGGGGGGGGGAAGGGGAGAGAGAGAGAGAGAGCGCGAGAGAGCAAATTATAAACAACAGGAGAGATCAAGTGTCAAAACAATGGATGACATTTGCTTTGTGTCCAAAGCTAAGCATGCTGGATTATAAATTAGTTGTGCATAACATGGTTATATTTAGGTCCGTTGAAAGGTTTAGAAAGCTTCCATGCTACAAAAAATACTGATCGGTAGCAAAATATAAATCAGAAATGTCTCAATTCTTTAAATATAATCCAATCATCAAATACAAATTCATACCTCACACAATAGGCGGAGACCACCTGAGAATTCCAATGTATGGTAACATACATTTCTCTGCAATAGTCTAGTCTACAACTAGATCCATGTGATCGGCAAGCTTTGTCTAAATGTCAGATCTTTCTTTGTTTAATTATTCTCCTGAAATGCAAATATTTTGTACCATGCAAAGCCAGTACAATGTAGTAAACGGTTAAAATCCAAATCGAATAGCTAACTGAAACCATCAAGACATTATTATTACAATAGACACCATGTGTGAAATTTGTTCCCATGGTAAATGCTCCTGGTTCAATTTTCCAACATAGTTTCCACTGTCCGAACAAGACCAAACTAAGCATGTATGATTTTGACAGCTTAGTTTTAGCTCAAAGCTGAAAGGTTTAGAATATGAATCCACACAAATTGCCAAATGGATAGGAGCAGTATTAAAAACTAAAGGGTTAAACAGCCCATATATCAATTGTGCACCAAATTGGAATGGAATACAATAGCCAATAATGTGATCTTTGGTTTCCTTAGTACTGTTGCGCATTGAATATTGGGTCCCACATTATGCGACACTGATCTACACTGTGCACAATGAGCTGACCCAGAAACGTCTGAGGCATTAGCAACCTGCGTATCAGCCATGTGCTGGGCTCCTTAAGGCATCAAGTGTGATACAAATTAGGGAAGATCCCCACAATGCAAGTGGAGTGCCTGAAGAGAGTTTCATTGGTAAAGCGAATGTTGTAAGGGAGGACTATACCTTCAGTTGGGTCCTTTTCAAAGGTAC
Organism: Pristiophorus japonicus; assembly: GCF_044704955.1. Classification (NCBI taxonomy): domain Eukaryota; kingdom Metazoa; phylum Chordata; class Chondrichthyes; family Pristiophoridae; genus Pristiophorus; species Pristiophorus japonicus. The sequence goes on along the minus strand of NC_091988.1, from coordinate 37,422,291 downwards.
AATTTGGTTTTTGGTGCATGTTTGCAAGTCACCATTTCTCTGCTATATTGCTCTTATTTGACAAAGGAGGGTAGAGAAATTTCTTAAAATTATATTACATCTGTTATCTGTGCCCATATCCTAACGAATAGTGTGTGTGTGTCAAATTGAGAGGAGCTATGGCTAACACTATAGGAATAACGCTTCATTTTAAATTTCTGGAAGGGAAGGATTAAGGATGCATAACTGACAGGTGCATTTGCACCCGAGACATTTCAGTTGGACCCATCCTTATACTGCCATTGATGTCTACAAGGCCAGACGATTGTATCTCGACATAACTGAAGACACCTACATGCAAAGACTAAGATTCGCAAAGAATTCCATAAACAGATGCTAAATGATTACCTTCCCACCGACTGAGCAGCAAGTTAACCCCACCCCATAGTACCATCATCCACAACCCCTCTTGGACAAAGCAACATCAGACCCCCTAATGCATTATCCAACATTTGCATCTACCCAAATGAGCAGCATCACCAGCCCTCCTCCCTGCCCCCTCCCACCAACTTTAAAAAGTCCACCATCTTACCACTCCCCCCAGCTGACCTGCAGCGCCTGACTGTCCCGCAAGAAGCTGCTTCTTTCCACCCAAACCCTCCCTCGCCGCCGCCACCACCACCACCACCACCACCACCCCCAGCATTTACTGCAGCTGCCTGGCCAGCCTCTGACAGTCTGGCTGTATACACTCCGGTGGTAATGCAAGGATTGGACTAAGTGGAGTAGCCAAGATGAAAATGCGCTCCTCTGTCATGCCTCCCTAATTCTCCTGTTTCAAGACCTGAAGGTGGAGTGACTTTTCCAGAGAGATAGCCATAGGTCCTCTTAAACCCCACAACAAGCAGCATAACCCTGAACAATGTATTCACCCCCCCATTTTCAAAAAGTATCCAGAGATTGATGAAGCCCCTTAACCAAAATGGAACTGATGAAGAGCTAAAGTAATGTGGTAAAGTTAGAGGTGACACTAATCTTGACACATGTGCAGACCTGTAACAAGCAGTAGTCTATTTAAAAATGGAACCTAAAATTCTGCTGAAACAAATGCACTCAGGAAGTTGGTTCAAACCTCGTCATGCTTTTTTGTAAGTTTAGTGTTTGCAGCTGAACAAAGAGGAGGAGGCACCAGAACATGTACCAGAACATACTGCCTATAGTGTGACAGGTGGATGAGAGAAAGTGCTGTGATGTCAGGGGAGGGACCAACATTAAGGTAAAAAGGATGACAGAAAATGTTTGCTTTGCACTCAACTATATGATTACTCAGATAACAAAATAAGTTAATAATTGTAATTCACCGTATTTACAATATTGCTGATTTGATCATTCTAATGGGAACATTATAACCAAATCCCCAACATATTTAACCCCAAGCAATTATGTATACTACAGTTAATTTTGCTTTTAAAATTAAATACATTTTAATACTTTCCTTTAACACTTTGGCCTAGAAATTGGATAAAGCCCAAAAGCAGCCGCTATGTGCCCGCGTCCATTTAAAGTGGTGCAGGCAGCATGCAAAATGTGTGTTGCCTGCTAATTACAATGATTGACACGCTGAGCTGAGGGCTAAACGTGTTGCTGATTGGTTTAGCGCTCAACAGGGAGTAGGGCAGTGGGAGGAGGGGGCAACAATATCACGTGCAGTCTACTGGCGAATACATTTTGGTCAAGGCTCTCTGCAGTACTTAAAGGGGAGGTGCTTTGATGCAGAAGCACCTCATTGTCATTCTGAACAGAGCTATGGCCCAACAGTCAAGGGAAAGGGCAAGGAGATTTTCCAATGCAGCCCTGGAAACCTTGGTCCTGGGATTACAAAGACGCTGTGATGTCCCTTACCCATAGAGGAGCAGGAGGCTTTCAAGGCTGAACACCAGATGGCTGTGGGAGGATATCACTCAAGTCATCACTGCGTTGAGTGTTGTCCCCAGTACCTGAATCCAGTGCCGCAAGAATTTTAATGATCTCACGAGTGGTCAAGGTGAATGAATGCATCATCAAATGTCATATCCCACCATGTGCACCACAAGCCTCACACCCTGCTCAAATGCATCCTCACCTACAAAGCAATCTCTACCCATCACCACACATACCTCACAATCCTAGCTTCACTTCACCCTCACATTTACCACTCCTGCAAGACTCACACCCACATCTCTGATCTTGCACACACTGCCAGCTATTCAACCATGGCAGGCACATCACCCAAACATATTGCACTATACTCAGGCACACTTCCCTTTCTCATACAGGCAAAGGTGACACAGAACCATCGGAAGCAACAGCAGACGGATGGAGAGCAACTTAGCCTAGCATCTGTCATTGGGAAAATCCTGGAGTCCATCATGAAGGAAGTAGTAGCAGGACATTTAGAAAATCATAATGCAGTCAAGCAGAATCGCATGGTTTTATGAAAGGGAAATCATGTTTGACAAATTTGCTGGTGATCTTTGAGGACATAACGAACAGGGTGGATAAAGGAGAACCAGTTGATGTCATATATTTGGATTTCCAGAAAGCATTCGATAAGCTGCCACATAAAGGTTACTGCACAAGATAAGCGTTCACTGGGTTGGGGGTCATATATTAGCATGGATAGAGGATTGGCTAACAAAAGCAGAGAGTCGGGATAAATGGGTCATTTTCAGGTTGGCAAACTGTAACTAGTAGGGTGCCACAGGGATCAGTGCTGGGGCCTCAACTATTTACAATTTATATTAATGACTTGGATGAAGGGACTGAGTGTAACGTAGCCAAATTTGCTGATGATACAAAAGTAGGTGGGAAAGCAAGTTGTGAGGAGAGTGCAAAAAATCTACAAAGGGATATAGATAGGCTCAGTGAGTGGGAAAAAACTTGGTAGATGGGCTATAATGTGGAAAAATGTGAGGTTATCCACTTTGGTAGAAATAAAAAAGCTAAATTATTTAAATGGGGAGCTATTACAAAATGCTGTAGTACAGTGGGTTCTGGGGGTTCTTGTACATGACATGCCAAAAGTTAGCATGCAGGTACAGCAAGTAATGAGGAAGGCAAATGGAATGCTGGCCTTTATTGCAAGGGTAATGGAGTATAAAAGTAGGTAAGTCCTGCTACAACTGCATAGGGCATTGGTATGATCACACCTAGAGTACTGCGTACAGTTTTGGTCTCCTTATTTAAGGAAGGATATACTTGCACTGAAGGCAATTCAGAGAAGGTTCACGAGGTTGATTCCGGAGATGAAGGAGTTGTCATATGAAGTAAGGTTGAGCAGATTGGGCCTATACTCATTGGAGTTTAGAAGAATGAGAGGTGATCTTATTGAAACATACAAGATTCTGAGGGAGCTCGACAGGGTAGATGCAGAGAGGATATTTTCCCTCATGGGGGAATATAGATCTAGGGGGCATAGTTTCAGAATAAGGGATCGCCCATTTAAAACAGAAATGAGGAGGAATTTCTTCTCTCAGAAGGTCGTGAATCTGTGGAATTCTCTACCCGAGAGAGCTGTGGAGGTTGGGTCTTTGAATATATTTAAGTTAGAGATAGACAGATTTTTGAGCGATAAGGAAGTCAAGGGTTATGGGGAGCGGGCAGGGAAGTGGAGTTGAGATCAGGATCAGATCAGCCATGATCTTATTGAATGGCAGAGCAGGCTCGAGGGGCCAAATGGCCGACCCCTGCTCTTATGTTCTTATGTCAGATGTCAGAAACTCACGGAGCTGAAGGGAGCAGTTCTTGAAATAATTGGAGGGGCGCAATCACAGAGTCCATGGCGAATGGAGAAGTTGAAAGCATTGCTGGTGAAGAAGATATGTTCATACCCAATCCCTCATCCCACAATTTCTTCTCACTTACTATCTGCCAATGGAATATGCATGGATAACTTGCTTTCCCCCTTCCCCCACCACAACCCGACCCTTGTGCATTTCTCCTTTCAGTTGCCCAAGAACTACCAGCAGCCCAGCCTGTCCCTGAAGTGAGAGAAGAGGACAGTGATAAAGAAGACAATGACACACCGGCAGTCCATCCGACACACTCAGACACCAGCTCAGGAAATACTGCATGGACTTGAGGGTAGTATACAGGGTGGATCTGCACGTAGTGAGTCACCGGGGCGCAGCTGGGGTGCAGCCAGGTCAGGAGGAAAGCCTGCCAGAGCGCCTCGTCAGTATGAAGGAGCATGGAGGAGTCCAACTTCCAATATTGTACGGGGCTTTGCGCAGAGCTTGGAGCCCATGATTTCCAGGATGGAAATGATGGGTAACTCCACAAGTGACCTTCTGGACCCAGCCATAATGCTACATGTGATGGGCGATGTCGCAGCTTCCATTGCAGCAGAGGCGGAAGCGACCCAATAAGCTCAGTGCTGCTTTGGAAGCTCAGACTGCTGCCATCTTGGCTGGGTTAACGAGTGTGGGAAGGGGCTCAGGGTCTCACAGCACTCCAGCAATCTGTCTCCCAACAGATAGATAGATAGCTAGGAAGGCTAAGGCGCCGCTCTGGGATAGTGGTAGGGCTCAGTGGAGCAAGAAGCTGCTGTCGGAATTTCGACTCCCACCACTGCTGGTCATCCAGCCAGCCCAGACTGCTGCCGCCCATGCCGAGGTGGAGCAGTCTACAGCCGGGCAGTCTAAGCCCAGAGCTGCTCAAGGCCGTCCTGCAAGGCCATCTGCAGTTTCCCCCACTGAAAGTCAGCAGCCTTCCACCAGCCATGCTGCAGTCACTGGGGGAGCACTTTGTAGGAACACTAGAGTAGGAAAAGGTACACAAAAGACAAACACAAAGGGAATGCACAAGGATGATTAGCAATGTTTCCTCTAAGCTGCAGCGCAGCAATGGGAAAGGTCCCGCGCAAGCAGCTCACCAGCTTCTCCACTGTAAATACCATGCATGCGTGGCAATTTAAAGGGACCGCATACCAAAAGAAACAGGCCGCGCAGAACCAACCACAGCATACAGAGAACATTGGTGATTATTGACTTTGTTCTTTTGATTTGCATTTGATAAATTTATAAATTATGTTTGGAATGTGTATTTTGTGGTGGCTCTCATTTCAGCTTTGTTCCCAGGAGGATGCGGTCATGTTCCGGGACAGAGGGATGGTAAGATGGGGAAATGGTGAGCAACGGGGATCTGGGGTTTCAGTCACTGGAACCAGAGTGTGATGAGGCTACCCATCTGGAATGGGGAGCTGCTGTCTCTGCCTTGTCCTTCCTCCTGCTCCCCCTAATCTTCCTCTTCCTCCTGAGGTGGTCCCAGAGCCCATGGTGGCAAGGGCTGCGCCTTCATGATGGCAAAGTTGTGGAGCATGCAGCAGACCACCACAAAATGGGACACCCACTCCAACGTGTACTTGAGGGCTCCTCCCTAGCAGTAAAATCCTTGCGTCACCACCCTGGTGCTCAATGACATTCCTCGTGGCAGCATGGCTGTCATAGAATCAGAGATTTACAGCACAAAAGGAGGCCATTTGGCCCATTGTATCCGTGCCGGCCAACAAAGAGCTAGCCAGCCGACTCCCCTGGCCTTGTAGGTTATGGCACTTCAAATGAATATCTAAGTACTTTTTAAATGCTAGGAGCGTTTCTGCCTCTACCACCCTTTCAGGCATTGAATTCCAGATCCCCACTACTCTCTTGGTGAAAATATTTCTCCTCACATTCCCTTTAAACCTACTACCACTTACTTTAAATCTATGCCCTCTGGTTGTTGACCGCTCTGTTAATGGAATTAGGTATTATATGAGTGCCAGCCATGAGTGGTGGCGTTGCGGAGGTGAGTCATCGATTAGGTGCAGAGCGGATAGCATTTGTCTCTGAGCAGCCACCCTCATATGGTGGGTGGAAGATTGCTGGCGCACCGGACTGGCACAGGATGAAGGCATCATGACTGCTGCCAGGATACCAGGCATTCACCATCATGATGCAATGGGTGTGGTCACACAACAGCTGCACATTAAGTGAGAGGTAGCCTTTGCAATTGCGGTACATTTCAGGGTTGATATGCGGTGCCCGCAAAGCCACGTGTGCAGTCGATGGCACCCTGCGCCATGGGGAAGCCTGATCGCCTGGCAAAGCAACATGCATACTCCTCCTGCTTCTCTCACCATTTCTTGGAGTAGAGAGTCTCTGTCACCTCCTGGATGCAGCGATGAGCAGCAAACTAGGAGATGTCAGCAATGTCTCCTGCTCTAGATTGGAAGGATCCGGTGGTGAAAATAATTGAGGGCGATGGTGACCTTGAGGGCCACTGGGAGAACTGTTGTCACCTTGCTCTGATGCTGCAGGTCTGGTTGCAGGAGATGGCAGAGTTCTGTGACCATCTCCTTGATGAAGCAGAGCCTCCTAATACCTGCACCTAAGCCAAGAGCAGTGTAACAGAAGTGCACCCTGAAGACTCTTGGTGGGTATGGCCTCCTGTTGAGAGGTTTCCTGTCCCTCCTCCTCATCCCTCTGCGAGCCCTCTTCTTCGCTGCCTCTGCTCCATCTACCCGTTATACTCAAGTGCGAGGGGAACTGCAAGTAGAGCCCCCATGACTGGGAGCAAGTGGTGTGAGCAGAACCCTTTAAATGAGAAGCAAAGCATTCTCCATGCAGCAACACTCCCCATCACCTCAGCAACTTTAAATAACATTAGAAAGCTCCAAACAATTGCACAAACTTACACAGAGCCAGTAGAACCGAAAAAAGCAAGTTAGCCGCAAGCTAATGATGATCCCTTTAAATAGTGCTGCTGGATGGTCCTTCCTGCTGCTGACTGCATGGTCAGCTGGTCGTGATTAGGAAAGGGCGTTAAATGGAGTGGCAATGTGGAAAATGGCAGATCGTTTATCAAATCATTGATGTCACGGCCTACCTCATCTAAATATCTGAAGTGAGCGCAGGCAACTGCAGCGCCAGAGACCTGCCCAAAAGCGTGGCTGCCGCAGGACCTGCCAGAAGGGGGCGGAAGCGAGTTGGCCACAATTTTTTCTTCCAAACCGGCCTTAACTGCTGGTGCTAAAGGCTCCAATTTCGTGACCTTTGTGATCGATATTTTATTTGATGCTGTTCACTGGAATTTTTTTAAATTATTTATTTGCATAATGAGCCAACAATAACTGATACTCAAATGTGTCTTGTTTTACCTTCATTCTATCAGGCTGTTTGCCACAATTTTCAAAGCTAAATTCCCACTCAAAACATTTTCTCATTGTTTTACACGTGGAACTTGCCTTGAGGTTTTTGGACTGTGACTTTCCTGACTGCTGCTGATTTGTTGGTTAGCTTTCTTCCTGTTTGCTGAATGCATGGTACAGAGCTGAGGTGCTGAAGGTGACCTCTTAATTCGAAGGTTGAGTTAGACTCAGAATTGCTTCTGACTTGCAGCGGAGTTCTCGAGTAACCTGCAACAGAGAAATTATATTCAATTCAGTGAAATATTTCAACAAAATTATTTTCATATAGAAACAGTAGAATCATACAGCAGAGAAAGAGGCCATTCGGCCTATTGTTCCTGTGGCAGCTCTTTGAAAGAGCTATCCAATTAGCCCCACTCACCTGCTCTTTCCGCACAGCCCTGCAAATGTTTCCACATCAAGTATTTATCCAATTCCCTATTGAAAGTTATTATTGAATCTACTTCCACTATCCTTTCAGGCAATGCATTCCAGATGATAACTCACTGTGTAAAAATTTTATTCCTCGTGTCACCTCTGCTAATTGCCTTAAATCTGTGTCCTCTGGTTACTGACCCTTTTTCCACTTGAAACAGTTCCTCCTTATTTACTCAATTAAATCATTCATGATTTTCAATACCTCGATCAAATATCCCCTCAACTTCCCTACTCAAAGGAGAACAACCCCAGTTTCTCTAGCCTCTCCACGTAACTCTCGTCTTTCATCCCTGGTTCCATTCTAGTAAATCCCTTCTGCATCCTCTTAAAGGCATTAACATAGTTCCTAAAGTATTTTAGAAAGGTTTAAAAGTGTATTATAAAAGTTTAGTTTAACTTCCTTGCTTTTGTACTCTATACCTCTATTTTTGAAGCCAAGGATCCCGTATGCCTTTTCAACAACCGGCTCAACTTCTCCTGTCACCTTCGAGGATTTGTGTACGTAAACCCTCAGGTCTCTTTGTTCCTGCGCCCTTTTTAAAATTGTACCATTTAGCTTATATTGCCTCTCCTCATTCTTCCCACTAATATGAATCACTTCACACTTTTCTGCTTTAAATTTCATCTGCCATCTGTCTGCCCTTTTTACCAGTCTGTCGATGTCCTCCTGAAGTCTGTTACTATCCTGCTCATTGTTTACTACATTTCTGAGTTTTGTATCATCTGCAAACTTTGAAATTATGCCCTGTATACCCAAGTCCAGGTCATTAACATATATCAAAAAGAGCAGTGGTCCCAACACCGACCCCTGAGGATACCACTGCACACTTCCCTCCAATCTGAAAAATTGTTCACTGCTACTCTCTGCCAGTTAGCCAATTTTGTATCCACGTAGCCACTGTCCCTTTAATCGCATGGGCTTCAATTTTGCAAACAAGTCTATTACGTGGTACTTTATCAAACGCCTTTTGAAAGTCCATATACACAACACCAACCATGCTACCCTCATCAAAGAACTCAATCAAGTTAGTCAAGCACAATTTTCTTTTAACAAATCCATGCTTGCTTTTATTTATTATAGTCATCCAGGGAGCTCTAGCTTTGGATGCCCTTACTTTCCCCCTCGTGGGAATATGTCCAGTCCATACACAAAATATCTCCTCTTTGAAGGCCTCCCATTGCTCATTTACTGTTTTACCTGCCATCTTTGATTCCAATCCATGTGGGCCAGATCTCCTTTCAACTCACTGAAATTAGCTCTCCTTCAGTTGAGTATTTTCACACGTGACTTTTCTTTGTCCTTTTCCGAATGATAGTGATCACTGTATCCCAAACGTTCCCCCACTGAGATATGCTCCACTTACCCCACTTCATTCCCCGAACTAGATCCAGCACTACTCATTGGGCTGGAAACATAAAGAAAGTTCTCTTGTACACATTTTAGGAAATCCTCCCACTCTTTGCCCTTTACACTGTTATTTCTCCAGTTTATATTAGGATAATTGAAGTCTCTCATTATCACCACTCTGATGTTCTTGCAACTTTCTGCAATTTGCCTGCAAATTTGCTCCCCTAGCTCCTTCCCTCTATTTGGTAGACTGTAGTATACATTCAGTGAAATAGCTCCTATATTGCTCCCTAATTCTAACCAAATAGATTCTGTCTTTGAACCCTCATGTACATCATCCCTTTCTAGTGCTATAACTTTATCTTTGATCATTATTATATACATTGCAACAGTGACTACACTTCAAAAAGTGCTTCATCAGCTGTAAAGCGCTTTGGGATGTCCAGAGGTCATAATATGCACTATATAAATGCAAATCTGTCATGTCTTTCAATACTGCCACCCGCCTCCTTTTTTTCCTTCCCTGTCTTTTCTTGAATACATTGTAACCAGGAATATTAAGTGCCATTCCTCCTCTTGTTTGAGCCAGGTCTCCGTTATTGCCATTATATCATAATTAGAAACATAGAAAATAGGTGCAGGAGTAGGCCATTCGGCCCTTCGAGCCTGCACCACCATTCAATGAGTTCATGGCTGAACATGCAACTTCAGTACCTCATTCCTGCTTTCTCGCCATACCCCTTGATCCACCTAGTAGTAAGGACTACATCTAACTCCTTTTTGAATATATTTAGTGAATTGGCCTCAACAACTTTCTGTGGTAGAGAATTCCACAGGTTCACCACTCTCTGGGTGAAGAAGTTTCTCCTCATCTCGGTCCTAAATGGCTTACCCCTTATCCTTAGACTGTGACCCCTGGTTCTGGACTTCCCCAACATTGTGAACATTCTTCCTGCATCTAACCTGTCTAAACAAGTCAGAATTTTAAATGTTTCTATGAGATGAGGCTACTTGTGCCTGCAGCTCACCGATCTTATTTACCACGCTCCATGCATTGATGCACATGTACCCTAACTCTATCTTACTCTGCCTCGCATTTCCCCAGTCTGATCCCTCCTATTTCTGAGCTACTCTTTATTCCTCCGAAGAATTAATCACACTCTATTTTAGCATTCTACTTAAATATCACAGGAACAATTTGAAAATTTCAAAAATATTGAATAATAATTGCTATAAACAGAAGTGAACAAAAAATCTTCTCTCAAGGTAACTATGACTGCAGCAGAGGCTGTGTTATGGAGTGATGGAGTAGAGGCCTGTCCATAGTTTCCCAGCAGGAAACCATCTTGTTGAGGCTTAGGTTGGAAGTCATTCTCTTAACCACAAGAGGAGGATAATAAATGGGCGGGAAAGTCATCTGATCTTGTTCTCATACTAAGTAACCCATGTCGAAGAACATAGTGGAGACCTGGCAGCAGTGAAGGGTACATAACTTAAGATACTGCAAAATTATTTATGAAGAATAAACACAAAATGTAGATGAGCCTATGGACTACACCAGTGACAAATCTATGCCTTCTTCCACGATCCAATCCAATTCGTCAACCTGCACACAGTTTCTCTTCATAAGGCTGGCAACATCCCAAGGCCCAAAGCCTCTTCAGGGTAAATGTTTTATCATAGTTAATTGGTTTAGTCATTCCAGATTGGAAGATTTGTACTTCAATTTAAATTTATTTGCATTTTTTAATTATATGCAATTTCACCATATAATGTTCATCCAATGTGGTTGATGAAGCATTGTAGCGGTTTGCAGTTCAAATAGCTGCACATCTGGGCCTGAAACTCCCAGTGGTCGATTACACCGGAAAATGGAGCACCACTGCCATTTACAGCACTCCCTGTGCGTCCGCCCTACAGAAAGCCAAGAAGTTTGGGGGAGCAGTATGTACCAGTTGAAGATAAGATTTTTTTGTTTTTAATCCAATATGCATTAGCCACTTTCCAAACACTAATCAATTGCTGTTAAGAAACCAGCATTATGGGCCCCACGACCACCAATGGAATATAAGCATGCCGGAATGATGCAGGTATACTTTGCATTTGGGACAAAGGAGGCAGAACTGGAGGAACATCTGACAAGTGACATAATTCCACGAGAAAAAGCATGGATAGGAGAAATACCCAACCCTCTTCAGTCAGAATTTTTCAACCGAGCAAAACAGGGATGGAAACATGGCAGAACCATGCTTCTTCCCAAATTCCAAATATAATGATCAGGCTTACAGTCCAAATTCTTTACAGAGAACTACTAATGCCAATCTCTATGCTGACAGTGTAAACACCTACACAGTTCACTTAGTACACATGCATAGCTGCTGCCTACATGTCTCAGTACCAGCAGAATGCTAAAGTGGCAACTGCAAAATACAAGTTAAGTCCATTGTTATGAAAATGCAGATGTGACATGCTGGCTCAGAATCTGGGATATTTTTATTCCATGGCATTCCTAATCCGATATTAACTATAAAACAACCACTGATCTTTGATGCAAATTTTGATGCCTGCATGAATATGAACAGGGAGTGCAGACGTGTTTATACTTCCTTTATTATGCAATTTTTAAAATACATAAAAACAATAGACATACATTGCTTGAAGATCTGTTATCCCAGTTATACCTGCATCCCTTAAAGAACAAGCAAAGCCAGGCATAATTAGTCAGATGCAATAATAAATCTACCATCTGATTTTCTTTTTAAACTTAGCCTCTGTTCAGATATTTTTCTCGTTGCTTAGTGAGTAAAGTAACAAAACCCATTGTGGGCCTGAAGGCTTCACCAAATATCATCCAAGGATAATGTGATATATTCTTTACATCACAAACACATACTACAAGATGGCTCTACAGGAACTTGTCATGTGACATGATCCTTTTATTGTATTTACATGAGTAGTTGCATTACCACAGGGGCTCTATATTACACTTCTCCCTCCCTAATGAAGTAATCATCAAAACAAAATAATCATCATGCATAGCTTGCATGGTTATACACAACAAAAGATATGGACTTATTTTGCCATATTTACAAATCAAACTTAAACTCTGGTTTTCTGTTTCGAAGAGGATACCGTCGCTCTTGAACAGAACCTGCCAAACTTGGTGTCGAACTTAGACTCATTCTAGGCTGATCCTGAGGAGAGTCTTTCTCCAAGGGCAACCCTTAATCTATATTTTGACTCTCGACAACTTCAGACTGTTTGTTTGCCTGACCCAGACTTAAATTCTGACTTTCTCTTGGACTTGTTTCTAGTACATCTGATGTAGGATTTGCTACTGGTACTCTACTTGTAACAAGACTCTGACTCATCAGAAATAATCGAATCATTCCAACTTTCAAATCCTTCCACATCTGTAGGTAAAATATAATCAATGTGAACAAACCTAATCTTTCCATGATCAAACATCTTGACCAAATATGTGCAAGGGCCACATTTCTTCACTACTCTTCCTGGTAACCACTTTAACCATTTATGGTGATGGTTCTTCACTCTAAACTTCTGGTTCAATTTCAATTGGTCATAAAGATCTCTAAACAATTTGGACCTGAACTTATTTGGGATAACTACTCTTGCACCCAACATGATACAACCTTTATCCGCTGATGATTCATTCCTACGAATGAAGTATAGATGAATATCTTTCTCCTGGTTTGGCCAGCCATTTGCTATGCAATCATACATCTTTGACATAACTGGGTCACGTTTGGTTACTCGACCAATCTCTTCAGCTGTAACTGGCAGCTCATCAATGTATGAAAAATAGAACACTTCTTCCCTACTGGATGTAAATTGTGATGAGGATGGCAACCTGGACATGGCATCAGCATTAATGTGATCAGCTGATCATCTGTACTCAATGTCATAAGTATATGCTGACAAAATCAAAGCTCATCTCTGCATTCAGGCTGCAACAGCTCATTCAGTGGATGTAACACCGTAGCCAAATTTGGTAGGAACTTCTCATAATAGTTGAAAACACCCAAAAAGGATCGAAGTTCAGTGACATTCTTGGGAGTGGGTGCATTTCTGATTGCATCCAGCATTCCCTTGGTTGGATGCAAACCATTTTTGTCTACTCTGTCATAAATACTCCGCTGAGTATTGAAATAACTCACACTTATGAGCAGACACTCCTACTCTGTGCTTCTCTAGCCATTTGAGCACCTTATTCAATACATTATTATGGATTTGCCTGTTTGGTGCTGAAATTAGTATATCTAAATGACATAATACCCATTCAAAGCCTTGCAAAATCTGGTTCCTCACCCCTTGGAATATGGCGGGGCCAGAAGACACTCCAAATGGTAGCCTATTAAATTGATATAGGCCTAGATGAGTATTTATGGTCAAGCATGACTTGGACTCCTCATCGACTTCAAGTTGTAAGTAGGCATTTGTGAGATCTAACTTTGAGAAGATCTGACCACCTGTTAGTGTTGTGAACAAATCTTCTACATTTCGTAATGTATTGGGTAGATTACCCTCTAGAATCTGGTTTACGGTATCTTTATCACCACACAACCTTACCTTACCATCTAACTTAGGTACAACAACAATGGGTGTAGCCCAATTACACAGATCTACCTTACAGATAATGTTCAGTCTCTAGTCTGTTGAGTTCTTGCTCAACTTTCTCCTTGAGTGCGTATGGTCCGGGAAGTGGCTTGCAGTAAACTGGTCGAGCATCCTTCTGTACCCCGACACTCGCCTTCAAACCTTGGATTGGACTGCCTGTCTAGCGAAATACCTTCGGATAATGCAAGATATCATCCATTGATGCAAAACTCATTTCAACACGAAAAATCTCTTTCCAATCCAGCTTCAATGATCCCAACCAATTTCTACCCATCAAGGCAGGCTTGTCTCCTGCCACGACTGAGGGGCAAGCACTGAAACTGATCCTTGTATTTCACCGGTACAGTGATACGTCTTACCACAGGGATTTGCTCTTGAGTAGCCTTGCAGCTCTATCTTCAACTTCTCCATTGGAAACTCACTCAACTTGTCGAGATATAGTGATTCCGGTACTACACTCACGGATGCACCAGTGTCGATTTCCATGGTATCCTGGTTTCTACAACGTCTACTAGATCACGTGTATTTCCAGAATCTCCTCATCATGTTGCTTCTCTTCAATGCTATGTGGTCTCTAGCGATTTCTACTTATAGCCTTGAAAGTTTGTTTACTCTTCAGTCGGCATGCCTTCGCAAGATGTACTGTTCTCTTGCAGTAGATACATATGGACAGCTTTGAGCGAGGTGTTGTTCCAGGCACCGATAGAATGACTTTAATTCGCTGTTATCTTGGTCAGTTGCTGAGGCCTTGGGGCCCAACTGCCTTTTACTTTTAACCTGTAGGCAATTCACCTCGGTTGTCTGACAACTGGAAATGGCGTGATATTTTCTGGTGTATTGGTCAGCAATTTCCATCGACATAGCTGTCTGACAAGCTAAATCAAAAGTCAAGTTAGGGGTTGTCAACAATTTTCCTTTGGTTGCTTCATTTTTCAACCCACAAACAAAGCAGTCACGCAATGCTTGGTCCTAAAAGTTTTCGAAATGACAGTGAATGAATAGTTTTTTTTTTAAAGCCACAATGTACTCACTGATTCTCTCATCGGTCAATTGATTTCCTTTTTTAAAAACGATAACTTTCTACAATTTCCAGGGACTGTCGTGCATCTCCGTCAGTGGCGTGTCCTTCGGCTTGATGGGAATAAGAACATTTTTCAGGGTTTCATACACCACAGGGTCTGCTCAGTCAAGAAAATAGCCCGTTTTCTTTCTAACGCCACCTGGTTATGGTTTTCATCATTGAGGACTTCGACGATACTATTTGCGGTGAAAAACATTTCTAGCCGCTCCACATGCGCTCCGAAAGTCTCTTGGTCGCAATGGAACTCACCCGAGCTCCCCATTATTCCCATAGGTGTGGCCATCTGGACTCTGGCAATGTCAACAGTGTGTTTGAAATTTACTTGGGATTTTTTAGCTGTGCTGCAAAACAAAGAATCTCTCAAAGTCTCTCTGTTGTTTGGCTGGATGATCCACCAACAAAAATTTCAGCTAGGGAATCCAATTATCCTAACTTCATCGCCAATGTGATATATTCTTTACGACATCACAAACACACACATTACAAGAGGGCTCTACAGGAACTTGTCACTTGTCACATGATCCTTTTATTGTATTTACATGAGTAATTGTATTACCACAGTAGTCCACTAGGTGTAGCAGTAGTCCATTACTCTATAACGCTCTATATTACAGATAATTATACATAGCAGGATAGAGAACTATAAAGATAAAGGACAAGGCATCCACCATTTATCAAATATCTGATGAAGTGTACACACCGAAAATGCGACCTGTCTTTTTTTCCTTTACAGATGCTGACTGATCAGCTGTGTACTTCTAGCATTTCTGCTTTTATTTTGTGTTGCTATCATTTGCACTTTTTCCTTTTAAAAAAAAAAGTTAATTATGAAGAAGTTGCCAATCAAGCTGATATTCATTAGACTTTTTACACAGATAAATTCATCTGTTCTATGTTTGCTTCAATGACTGAATGCCAAAAAGTGCCTCTTTTTCCAACACAGTTTGTAGTTTAAAACCAGGTACGGATAAGAATCTGAGCTGCCCAGTTTATTTAGTTTTCTATTTGCAAGAGCTCAGAAAACAATCATTTATGTACTTGCACAAACTTTATACACTGTTAGATAGAAACCAACAGAGCGATCTCAGAAATTGTCTGAAGCCCATACAGTATGTTAGGAGTTATTCTAAACTGCCCAGACTACTGCTTACACTTAAAACAGCTTTGAATAACCAGTAGTTAACACCATGCTCAGAGCGAGTGTCTTCACAAAGTTAAAACTCAGGTACATTGTATTTTTGCATGATTTACAATTGACTGTCAACTATAACTTGTGGCGTGACCATTTTACAATAAGTCAAATATACTATTTTTAGCACACTTACAATAATCTGAATGCCACAGCTGCAACTTGCTCACATGGAATAAATAGACTGACCAAAATGCTAACCAGTAACAAGTCAGACACACTAGACAGGTCTATTGAATGCAAGGAACCTATGAAACATGGGTCCTCCCAGTCCAAATTTACAAGCGGTTCTGTGACTAATGAAGCTTTTACGATGGGCATGTAACAAATGAGCATATTACGAGTTTGTAAGGAGGCTGAAAATAGCAGGTAGTGGTACATTTACTTTGAGAAAAACATTTTGGAAACCTTCGCCTGAAAATAAACACTTTTTTTCCTAGAGCCAATTTGCAACAATACCATGTCTTTTAAATAAACTTAAAAACTCTATAAAGCTTTTCAAAATGCCTGAAATGGTTCATATAAACAAGTACCTTGGTGAAAGTTTGATTAAAAGTAGCTTTTCAAAGAGGAATTACAAGATAATATCAACCTAAGGTGATTCTGTTTTTATATAAAGTTTAAGTCAGAGTTCTAGCTCGTGGAGGAAAAGTAATCTAAAAGTAACTCCAACTTTGCAGTACAAATTCATCGGAAAGGTGTGACCATCTCATTTCTGATGAAGGTGCAAAGTACAAGATCAAACAACGATGCTCACAAAGCACCATTATAAATAACACATTTAACTTGAATATGTGGTCACTGCAGTTTCCTGCTGGGAGCAAATGTAATTAAAAAAAAACTACCAATACAACACCCTCTGAAGACAACGTGTCATTGCAGTTTGCTGAAACAACTCAAGCTTACAGCTGTAAAGCAACTTTACTCGATCCTATGCACAATAAACTTATAACAACTTGCATTTACATAGTACCTTTAATATAGAAAATCATCGCAAGGCACTTCACCGAAGCACAAGGAAAAACGGATGCCAAGCCAGAGGAGGCGATATTAGGAAGGTGACCGAAAGCTTGGTGAAAAATGGGTTTACAGAATGGCCTTGGAGGAGGAAAGAGATGTGGAAAAGAAGAGGGTTTAAGGAAGAATAGTTGACTCTTGATTTTTGTGCCATCAGAAGGCAACACATTCAGAGCATAACCATTAACAGGTATGATGCACATACCTGCTGTGATGTGTCCCCACAATCAAAAAACTGCAAATGCTCACAATACAAAGATGGGTGGGAAAGCAAATTATGAGGAGGACACAAAAAATCTGCAAAGTGATATAAGGCTAAGTGAGTGGGCAAAAGTTGGCAGATGGAGTATAATGTGGGAAAATGTGAGGTTATCCACTTTGGCAGAAAAACATAGAAAAGCAAATTATAATTTAAATGGAGAAAAATTGCAAAGTGCTGCAGTACAGAAAGTTAGTATGCAGGTGTAAAGTCCTTACACAATACCACAAATCCACATGAGGCACAATCTATGGACAAGGTCACTCCATGACCTGAACCTTTATTCACAGGACCAAGAAGTGATGACCCTGGGTGGGACCTCCCTTTATATACCTGGATGACCAAGTGAGGAGTGTCTCCCACAAGTTCACCCCCTGTGGTCAAGGTGTGCATTTCTTACGTATACAGAGTATTGCAGTGTTGTTACATAAAGATTACATACATGACAGCAGGTACAGCAAGTAATCAGGAAGGCAAATGGAATGTTCACCTTTATTGCAAGGGGGAGAGTGTATAAAAGCAGAGAAGTCCTGCTACAACTGTACAGGGTATTGGTGAGGCCACACCTGGAGTACTGTGTACAGTTTTAGTCTCCATATTTAAGGAAGGATATATTTGCATTGGACGCTGTTCAGAAAAGGTTCACTAGGTTGATTCCGGAGATGAGGGTGTTGACTTATGAAGATAGGTTGAGCCTATACACATTGATCTTATTGAAACTTATAAAGATAATGAGGGGGCCTGACAAGGTGGATGCAGAGAGGATACTTCTACTCATAGGGGAAACTAAAACTAGGGGACATAGTCTTAGAATAAAGGGCTGCCCATTTAAAACCGAGACGAGGAGAAATTTGTTCTCTGAAGGTTGTAAATCTATGGAATTCTCTGCCCGGAAAGCTGTGGAGGCTGGATCATTGAATATATTTAAGGCGGAGACACAGATTTTTGAGCGATAAGGGAGTAAAGGGTTATGGGGAGCGGGTAGGGAAGTGGAACTGAGTCCATGATCAGATCACCCATGATCTTATTGAATGGCGGAGCAGGCTCGAAGGGGCCAAATGGCCTACTCCTGCTCCTATTTCTGATGTTCTTATGTTCTTATAAAGGTTCATACACTTGGGCATGGTACGGTATTATGTCATGTCTGTTAACTGGGTTTTACCTGCCACCGGAGGGCGCGATTGTCGGAGTCCTAATAGTCACTGGCATACACATAGAAACATCGAAAATAGGTGCAGGAGTAGGCCATTTGGCCCTTCAAGCCTGCACCACCATTCAATATCATGGCTGATCATGCAACTTCAGTACCCCATTCCTGCTTTCTCTCCATACCCCTTGATCCCTTTAGCCGTAAGGGCCACATCTAACTCCCTTTTGAATATATCTAACGAACTGGCCTCAACAACTTTGTGGTAGCGAATTCCACAGGTTCACAATTCTGTGAGTGAAGAAGTTATTCCTCATATCGGTCCTAAATGACTTACCCCTTATCCTTAGACTGTGACCCCTGGTTCTACACTTCCCCAACATCGCGAACATTCTTCCTGCAACTAACCTGACCAATCCTGTCTGAATTTTATATGTTTCTATGAGATCCCCTCTCATTCTTCTAAATTCCAGTGAATATAAGCTTAGTCGATCCAGTCTTTCTTCATATGTCAGTCCTGCCATCCCAGGAATCAGTCTGGTGAACCTTCGCTGCACTCCCTCAATAGCAAGAATGTCCTTCCTCAGATTAGGAGACCAAAACTCTACACAATATTCAAGGTGTGGCCTCACCAATGCCCTGTACAACTGCAGTAACACCTCCATGCTCCTATACTCAAATCCTCTCGCTATGAAGGCCAACATGCCATTTCCCTTCTTCACTGCCTGCTGTACCTGCATGCCAACTTTCAATGATTGATGTACCATGACACCGAGGTCTCGTTGTACCTCCCCTTTTCCTAATCTGTCACCATTCAGATAATATTCTGCCTTCCTGTTTTTGCCACCAAAGTGGATAACCTCACATTTATCTACATTATACTGCATCTGCCATGCATTTGCCCACTCAGCTAACCTGTCCAAGTCACCCTGTAGCCTCTTAGCATCCTCCTCACAGCTCACAGTCACCCAGCTCAGTGTCATCTGCAAACTTGGAGATATTACATTCAATTCCTTCGCCCAAATCATTAATGTATATTGTAAATAGCTGGGGTCCCAGCACTGAACCTTGCGGTATCCCACTAGTCACTGCCTGCCATTCTGAAAAGGACCCGTTTATTCCTACTCTTTGCTTCCTGTCTGCCAACCAGTTCTCTATCCACGTCAACACATTACCCCCAATACCATGTGCTTTAATTTTGCACACTAATCTCTTGTGTGGGACCTGATCAAAAGCCTTTGAAAGCAAGCCGTGTATATAATGTGGGCAGCCATGTTGAATCCTCACTTTGAGAATAAATAAACTGGAGTAAGGTCATGCCTGAACTAGCTCACCATACTTAGCCTCGTGGAGTTATTCGATGCTGGGAAGATATGTGTTTCGAGTTTTCGTCCGTGGACATGCATGTCTGGGCGATCGTGATGGCCCTGCTCAGGTCTCGAGATTCAGCAGGATAACCTCGTGGCCAATGCCAAGTCCTGCAGCATTTCTTGCAACGCAGCTTCGAAGTTGTACGGCCCAGCAAGACGTCTCAGGTCAGCAACAAATTCCACCATGTCCTGGCCCTCTGAGCGATTGTTCGTGTAGAAACTATACCTCGCCATGATGATGCTTTCCTTCGGTTTAAAGTGGTTCCGAGCCAGTGTACACAATTTATCCCAAGTCTTATCCATTGGTCGAGTCGGTGAGAGTAGATCCTTGATAAGGCCATAAATGTTTGACCCACAAACAGTGAGGAGAACCGCCCTGCGCTTAATTGCATTATCGGTTCCTTCCAATCCGTCGGCTACAAAGTACTGGTCGAGGCAATCAGTGAAATCCTCTCAGTCTTCCCCTTCCACGTATCTCTCCAAAATTCCAACAGACATGGTTGCGTGAAAGTTCGTATTTTTAAACTCGTCACCATAAAATAATATCAGGCAGAGCTGCACATGGCAAGGCCTACTCATCCGCATTCAAATGACCTGTAACTGCTCAAAGTTCGCCAACCAGAGTGAATCGAATCTCGCCTTATTGGCGTTGCGGGGGCCATCATCGGGCCCATCAATGCCGATTCAAGCAACTCAACCCGAGGTACAGGACGAAGAAGTGTATGGGGTACATTCTTTTACCAAAAGTCCTTCGATAATGCTGGAAGTTAAATTAAATGGGGTTCCAGTATCCATGGAATTGGACATGGGTGTGAGTCAGTCAATAATGAGCCAGAGGGCTTTCGAAAAGCTGTGGGACACTGAGGCAAAACGACCCAAACTGAGCCCAATCAATGTGAAGCTGCGTACCGACATCAAAGAGCTCATACCAGTCATTGGCAGCACGGCAGTAAAGGTATCGTACGATGGAGCTGTGCATGATTTATCGTTGTGGATTGTTCCAGGCAATGGCCCAACGGAGTTGGCTTGAGAAAATTAAATGGAACCGGAATGATATTAAAGCCTCACCATCAGTGGATGATGCTTCTTGTGCTCAAGTGCTGAGCATGTTTCCCTCGTTGTTCGAACCAGGCATCGGCAACTTCACAGAAGCCAAGGTGCAGATCCACCGAGGCCCGGATGCAAGACCCGTCCATCACAAGGCTCGGGCAGTTCCGTACATGATGAGGGAGAAGGTAGAGATTGAACTGGACATACTTCAACGGGAAGGAATTATATCACCAGTCGAGTTCAGCGAATGGGTCAGTCCAATTGTTCCGGTGTTGAAAAGTGATGGCACGGTCAGGATCTGCGGCGACTACAAGGTAACGATCAACCGAGTCTCAATATGGGATCAGTACCCGTTACCCAAGGCTGACGACCTGTTTGAAACGCGAGCTGGGTGGGGGAAGTCGTTCACTAAATTGGACCTGACCTCCACTTACATGATACAGGGGCCGGTCGAATCGTCGAAAAAACTGACGTGCATCAACACGCACAAAGGACTATTTATATACCACAGATGCCCTTTCGGAATTAGCTCGGCGGCAGCCATATTTCAGAGAAACATGGTGTTTGCTGAAATCCGTCCCGAGAACCGTCGTATTCCAAGATGACATCCTGCACCGAGCACCTGCACAACCTGGAAGAGGTTCTACGTCGTCTGGACAGAGTGGGACTCAGGCTAAAATACTCCAAGTGTGTTTTTATGGCACCAGAAGTCGAATTTCTGGGGAGAAAGGTTGCAGCAGACGGCATCAGGCCTATGGACTCGAAGACAGAGGCCATCAAGAATGCACCCAGACTCCAGAATGTGACGGAGCTGCTTTCATTCCCGGGTCTTCTCAACTATTTCGGTAACTTTCTACCTAGTTTGAGCACATTGGTAGAGCCCTTGCACATGTTGCTGAGAAAGGGCAACGACTGGGTTTGGGGCAAATCTCAAGACAGAGCCTTTGAGAAAGTCAGGAACCTGCTATGTTCCAATAAATTACTGGTACACTGTGACCCATGTAAGCGGTTAGTGCTGGCTTGTGACGCCTCATCATATGGGGTCGGTTGTGTACTCCAGCAAGCCAATGTATCAGGCAAACTCCAACCAGTTGCATACGCATCCAGAAGTCTGTCTAAGGCTGAAAGAGCCTGTACTATGGTAGAGAAAGAGGCTTTAGCATGTGTATATGGGGTTAGGAAAATGCACCAATACCTGTTTGGGCTTCGGTTTGAGCTTGAAACAGACCACAAGCCGCTCATCTCATTGTTATCTGAGAGCAAAGGTATAAACACCAATGCTTCGTCCTGCATCCAAAGATGGGCACTGACATTATCCGCTTATGATTATGTCATCCGCCACAGACCAGTCACTGAAAACTGTGCTGATGCGCTTAGCCGGCTACCATTGCCCACAACCGGGGTGGAAATGCCGCAGCCCGCAGACTTGCTGCTGGTCATGGACGCCTTCGAGAGCGATGAGTCACCCGTCACGGCTTGCCAAATTAGGATCTGGACCAGCCAGGATCCTGTAGTGTCGAGCGTAAAAAGGTGTGTCCCAAATGGAAATTGGTCTGCCGTTCCCAAGGAAATGCAGGATGAAATTAAGCCTTACAGCCGTCGCAAAGGTGAATTGTCGATTCAATCTGATTGTCTTTTATGGGGTAATTGTGTTGTTATATCAATAAAAGGCAGGGAAACTTTTGTGCGAGATTTACACGGTACCCACCCAGGCATTGTCATGATGAAGGCCATTTGCCAAGTCTCACATTTGGTGGCCCGGCATTGATTCGGACTTGGAGTCATGCATGGATCAGTGCAACACTTGCATGCAACTTAGTAATGCACCTGTGGAGGCTCCGCTGAGTCTGTGGTCATGGCCATCCAAACCGTGGTCAAGTATCCACATAGACTTTTCCGGCCCCTTTCTCAGCAAAATGTTTTTAGTAGTAGTGGACGCTTACTCCAAATGGATTGAAAGCATAATCATGTCATCCAGCACATCCACAACCACTACTGAAAGCCTCCGAGCCATGTTCGCCACCCATGGCCTGCCCGACGTCCTCGTCAGAGACAACGGACCGTGTTTCACCAGTTCGGAGTTCCACGAGTTTATGACCCGGAACGGCATCAAGCACGTCGGGTCTGTTCCTTTCAAACGCGTGTCTAACGGTCAGGCGGAGCGGGCTGTCCAAACCATTAAGCAGAGCCTAAAACGTGTGACTCACGACTCCCTACAGACCCACTTGTCCCGCATTCTGCTCAGTTACCGGACGAGACCCCACTCGCTCACCAGGGTCCCTCCTGCCGAGCTATTAATGAAGAGAGGCCTCAAAACCAGGCTCTCCCTTGTACACCCGGATCTCAATGATCACGTCGAAACCAGAAGGCAACGGCAGCAATGATCGCGCGGCCGTATCACGTGACATTGCTGTTCATGATCCTGTGTTTGTCCTGAATTATGGTCATGGTCCAAAGGGGGTTGCTGGCACGGTTTTGGCCAAAGAGGGGGAACAGGGTGTTTGTAGTCAAACTGTTAAATGGCCAAACGTGCAAGAGGCACATCGACCAAACCAAACTGCGATTCACAGACAATCCAGAACAAAGTGAAGATGACATCATCATCAACCAACCAACACACATCCAGCCATGAGTTGACCCTTGTGTCATTCACGAAGATGAACCTACCATTCCCGACAATCTTGTCAGACCGACTGTTCTGCAATGCAGCAATGGTCCTACTAACTCACCCAAGCTTGGGTTCGAACTGAGATCAACCAAGGAGTGGAAGGCCCCTGACCTTCTCAACTTGTAAATACAACACGAACCAAGGACTTTGGGGGGGAAATGATGTTATGTATGTTAACTGGGTTTTACCTGCCACCGGAGGGCGTGACTATCAGAGCCCTAATGGTCACTGGCAGACACGTGCAAACTGTGTATATAATGTGGGCAGCCATGTTGAATCCTCACTTTGAGAATAAATAAACTGGAGTGTGGTCAGGCCTGAACTAGCTCACCATACTTTAGCCTTGTGGAATTATTCGATCCTTAACAGGTATAGCAACCCATGCCCGGAGAACCATACCCCAGCAAGGAATGCCTTCAGGGAGGGAAAGGGAAGATATTATTGAAAGGGACAAAAATTACCAGCAAGTTCAAAACAGATGCAATTCATAGGATAAATTTAAGACTATACTGATCGCCACCATTTTTATTATATGCAGCCTCAATGAGGACTTTTTGAACAAATTATAACTATAATATTTGATTCCAGCAAAATGTAGTAAACGCACTTAATTCTCTGACCTTTCATGGAGGGAATTTTGTGTTGAACTGTGTGCCTGGAGGTTTTTACTGAATCAAACAGAAACTAGATAGCATCCATTTCATCCCTGTTTGTCATTCTGTAGATTGGCTCAGTCTGTGAAACAGTAGGATAATAGTTGATTTAAAGATTTTAAAATCCTAAGCACAATTTGAGAGACATTGGTTTCTGTGCTGATCGGGGATATATTACAAAAAGTGAGCTTTTAAGAATACGAAGCAACAAAGTGGCAGGGCACATCATCCATATTTGCGCAGAACATGACAGAGTTGATAATTTGGTTGAATTTTGCAGCAAATCTAATTGAATCTTCAAAGTCTTTTTAGCTCCATGCACATTTATTGAGAACAAACTCGATGCACCAGCTATCACAGGGATAATTTGATTTTGGGATGCTCTCTTAACTGCAGTCAGTATGGGAGCCCCTAAATCACAAGAAATTTACAGATCATTCTGGGACAATCTCAGGGAAGCTTCGAGACAGCATTGGAAGTTTAAATTTTTCACTGATTTTTGTCAGCACGTATGTACACTGCATGGTTCGAGTACAGAGTCTTTTCCATTACACGGACACCAATCACGTAGTATAAACACGGGATTGATCTGAATCTGCTCAATTGTCAATATTCAGTCTGTAAATTTCTTACTGCCAAAACATCAAACATGAGATATAAAGGGCCTGAAAATCTGCAAGCTACACTTCTGCTCTCCACTGGTGCTCTCCAGCACTGACCCTGCCAGAGGTTAGTGGGAGGGCACCTCATTTGCATTCCGGACACCTGGTGAAACTGTTGCGCCTGCCGGTCATCAAGGAGGGGCAAGGTTCTCCCTCCCCTACTCATCCCCAAAGGAAGTTATTTTCAGGCGAGAATGAATTGCAGTGGCTTGCGATGATTTTTCAATTAGTTACCAGGATATCCGAACTATTCAGCATGGTTGAATAGTGGTAATTTTCATACTCAAATAAAAATTGAACAGATAATGCAAAACAATCAGCTTTAAATTAATCTTCTGGATTTGAGCAGATAATGCAAATCAATCAGCTTTAAATTAATTATCAATTTTTAACCTTTCATTTGAGTTAGATATGTTGAAGCAATAACAAAAATCTGAGAACGATAAATGCACAACGATAGTCCACTATAACTGTTAACTGAAAGTAATTTTTATATATATATATAAAAAATAAATCGGGAAAAAAAGTTACCCAGTAATTCAAATTAAGCAATTTAAATAAAACAGCACAAGCCGACTTGTTTTTTTTGCTTAAAAAAATATTAAATTAATTAATTCAAATTAAGCTATTTTGAACTAATAATAGACTGACTGTATCCCCCTGAAACATGATGCACAGTTCAGGAAAAATCAGGCACCATCTCTTTTCATCATGGTGGTGGGATTGTGGAAGATGAGGAGATCCAATATGAAACAGGAAAGATGATCTAATTTGAAAGTGTAACCATACAATATTTTGATCACACTGACCAAATTGATGTTTTTTGAAAATATCTACTGTGGCTGTTACTGAGAAGCAGAACAACCACCAAAATCAATATCAGCAACAAGCTAAGAGGCTGTGTGATGTTAACCAGTTATATAGTGCAAGACTGCAGAACACCTGAGGGTCATAGGTATGCCCGATAGAAACGACAGATCGTTGCTTGTCTAACAATCAACAGCCACTGGCAAGTGGTAAACATTTATACTCCAGCAGCACAGCTAAGGTCTGTGCACATAATTCCTGCAGTCCTGTGCTCTGGAGCATTAAACAATGCTGTGCTAATCACTGATTTATAGTTTCATCAATATCAAATGCTCAATTCTGATCTGGAGAAATTAACCACAATGTAATGCAGATTTCCAGCAGAACAAAGTGCGCATATACTACAAATTGCTTCACTTACCACACCTCAAATTATAAATGCTCCCTCAAAAGATTCCAGGCGGTGCAATGAGTCATAATAAACACGCGATGTGTCATGCAAGAAAACAGCACCTTGAGTACAGATTTACCCAACCTAAATGGTCATCCAACTATTCTCATGATGTAAAGCAGTCATCCTAATAGTGACCAATCATTTACAAGCTATTGCACTCACAAAACACACCAGTGATGCAATATCATGAGTATATCATATTCCCAACCCTCTGCCTTTCTCTCAGGGGGGAGTAGAACTGAATTTCAGTGCGATTTT
Source organism: Pristiophorus japonicus (assembly GCF_044704955.1). Classification (NCBI taxonomy): domain Eukaryota; kingdom Metazoa; phylum Chordata; class Chondrichthyes; family Pristiophoridae; genus Pristiophorus; species Pristiophorus japonicus. The sequence goes on along the minus strand of NC_091988.1, from coordinate 37,396,069 downwards.
ACTCCAAAGGAATGGCAGAGCAAGTTACTTTAAGAAATATATAGCATCCACTCTTGGGTTCAATCACAGAGTTTGAGTAAAAATTAAAATATGTAGTGTTCATTCTTGGGGCCAATCACAGAGTCTGAACAAAAACTATGAAATACACTTAGAAATAATATTAATCATTCTTTGACTCGGCTTTAAAAGTATAGACATCAGATCAGTTCCTAATTAGTCTGCAAAGATCATGTTAAAATCATGTTTATACAGTTCACGTATTAAATTTCAACACTTACTTCAGTTTATTCACATACTAAGGTATACAGAAAATCGCAAATACAACTAGTTTTCCACTGAACAAACTAGAGATGCATCATAAGTCAGTATGATTTGTTTAGAAAAACACACAAAACCCCAAAGTACTTAAGTTATAGATTTTGGTGCCGATTTTTCCTGGGTGTGTGACTGGGGAATGACTATTCGACCTCCGCTGTCAGAAAAAAGAAGTCATGAAAAAGGTAATGGAGACTCCTCACTCAGCCTTGCCTTGAGATTTCCAGACTTCCCCAATGAGACGGATGTGAGGCCTTTGCCTGCACCTGCAAAAGGCACAGGCCAGATATTCCCACGCAAAAGAAGAAAGGTGGACACTCCTAGCCATCCCACCTCACTTTCCTGTGGTTTTGTCCGAAGGGTATCCATCAGCACAGCCTTCTGCCAGTGTGCCTTTCAGATGGCAGATTTTCCATAGCAGCCAGAAGGTCCTGACCATGAAGTCACTGCCACTACTGCAAGTCTCTCAGGCCTGCAGCAGCAGTCGACTTTCCTGCTTATGTAAAACCCTGCCAATGAGGCAGGCCTGCAGTGGAGGAGCGACTGGTGCAGGATAATGACATTCGGGACATTCTGAGACCAGAACAAGTGCACTGAACTTCAGGTGCACTACACCCTTCCTGGCCCTAGATGTGGGGCACCCTGAATTATTGGCCTCTAAATTTTCATCATAAAATTCCATGGGTCTGTCATGGCCATGGGTGGTGTCGAGTCGGAACTCCGACATGGCAAGCGAGCCCCAGGTGGAGAGAGGAAATGTTTCAAAGACACCCTCGAAGCCTCCCGAATAAAGTGCAACATCCCCACCGACATCTGGGAGTCCCCGGCCAAAGACCACCCTAAGTGGAGGAAGAGCATCCGGGAGGGCGCCGTGCACCTCGAGTCTCGTCACTGAGAGCACGCGGAAAACAAACGCAGGCAGCGGAAGGAGCGTGCGGCAAACCAGACTCTCCACCCACCCTTTTCTTCAACGACTGTCTGTCCCACCTGCGACAGAGACTGTAATTCCCGTATTAGACTGTTCAGTCACCTGAGAACTCACTTTTGGAGTGGAAGCAAGTCTTCCTCAATTTCAAGGAACTGCCTATGATGATGGTGTCTGCATTGTCTGGGGAATCAATTTTCTTGTTCCTTTTTGGTTAAGTCTCTGTTTTTTCTGTTTTCTAATCAGTTGCTCACAATCTTGTTGCAGAATAACTTAACCCCTCAGTTGCCCCAATCACATTTCACCAAAAACATCTCGAGATACAACTACCAGGATAATTCCTCACCCATTCCACTATTTACATCTAAAAATAAAATTTCTCACCTAACACACAAAAAGACTCAAAGCAATCTCAAACTTTGCACATCAATCTCATTTCCGCAACTCTTCCCCTCCCCCCTCCCCCTTATGCAGACAGTTCACTTTGCAAGGCAACTGAATGCACTGGATTCCACGTGCATCCTCCCCTCCCATACTCCATACTTCACAATCCCCATTCAATCAGGGAAAGAAGGAGTCTAAAAAACAAACCGAGAGCAAGAGAGAAACATACAGAGAATGCAACTGAAAGGAGACAGTAAGGAAGCAGCCACAATGAGAGAGACACCAACATGCAGCCAGCCACACACACTGACATGGTGGATGGGCAGATAGAGAGATAGGATGGGCACTGAGAGATGGGAGGAAGGCAGAGTAGGAAGTGAAAGCAAGGGAGGGGGAAGGCAGAGAAAGTAAGATACCGTGAGAGAAAGAGGAGGCAGAGAGCAAGATGAGAGAGTAAGTTATAAACAATAGGCGAAGCCATCAAGTGTCAAAACAAGGGATGATAGAAAGTGATGGAGAGTGAGGAGAGAGAGAGAGAGAGAGAGAGAGAGGCAGAGAGAAAGAGAGACAAATGGCCGAGAAAAGGAGGGATGAGTGAAAGGAGAGAGAGGGAGGGAGGGGCTGGAGAGAGAGGGAGGTAGAGAGCCACAAAATGAGACATTTTCAACTGTATAAAACTTCCATGAGCATAACATTTTACAAATTTATATTAAAGCTTAACTCACACAGTTGCATCACTGATTTAGCCCCCAAACTGATGGAATAATAAAAACCTGAAAATCTTTTTGCTTTAAAAGACAAAATAAAGTTATAATCTCTTTCCAACAGTGAAATGTTATTTCGCGGAGGTCTGAGTGATAATTTCAACTTCCACTCTTAACTATGACCAGACAGAGGATGTAGTGAAAGATTTGCAGAAAGAATTCGATTGAATCTGTATATGGCAAAATGAAATCTACCACTGTTCAGTGTAGATTATTACAGACTGGTCAAAATAGGAAAACCTGGAATGAGATCTGAGAACAACGATAGAATCAGGTTGGGGCTGCACTTACACCAGGATCAAGATCTATGTAGTTGTGGTGTAAACATGGAGTCAGGTGGGCCCCAGCTCGAGAGTTGAACTACTTCAGCAGCAGTGTAAATTGAAACTGCCTTGCACTGATGCTGCAGCTGTAGGGTGAATGCGACATTATGTCGACAAAGCAATGAAGCAATAAAAAATTCAGAATGCTGCAATATGCAGCCATAACTGTACAAGGCTCAGAGGCTATGGGGAAGTTTTACAATGCACTGGTGAGATTACATTTGGAACATTTTGTTCAATTCTGGGATGCCATGCCACTAGAAATTGGACAGGGTGTGGAGAAAAGCAGCATAACTGATTTGAGTGTAAAACAGTAGGGAATAATGAAAGATTGTCCTATATTAAATATTAGAAAATAATTTTGGAATATATGGAGATATATATTAAATGGAATAGATAAGTAAACCAAGAAAATAACATCAATTTCATTATGATCAGAGGACATAAACTTTAATTAGTGAAAAGTAAATTTGAAGTGATATGAATGGACCTATTTCCATTCCTTCGTTGACTTTACTTCTAAGTTATTCACAATTTTGGTTAACTAGAATTAAGTAGTTACTTTAGTGCTCAAAATGTAAAAAGAAATCAGTACAAACCTCTACAAAATATTTCCCATTCATTACGTCCTCAATTTTCCAATTCACGGACAGCGTAACATAGCTGTAGGTATTGGAACACTGTGGAGGTACTGTAAATTACTCAAGAAAGCACAAATTTGCATTGAATCAAGTGCTAAGTCCCACACCCATGCTAAATGTTTATCACATACTTACATTGGCCCATTGGTTTCTGACATTAGCAGGCATACTTCAAGACTGAGGTTTGCACTAGTAACTGCACTTCTCAGCTGCTGGGGCGGTTTCAGTTTGATGAACTAATACAATTATCCATTGTTCATTATTACACACTCATCTTTACCTACCATTTAACATGAGCAGAACAGAACATATAAAAATACAAAAGCCAACTGATATTTCTTGATACAATTTAAAAAGAAAGTCCTATTACCAGAAAGATAGTTAACAAAGCAACTAAAGTTTCAAAGGGGAACACAACCTTACTGTAACCAATAGTTAGCACAGGAACAATATTCTTGGCCTAGTGCTCCAAACCACGTACTCAAGTGTAGCAAAGAAATACAGCGGAGAACACTGTACTAGGATAGCCATTGGTTGTTCTTTGTCTTGTGTATTCTGGATGATAGTTCAGTGATTTTTTCACGCATGTAGTCTGTTACAAAACTTTTCCTCAGAAATTGTGGCATGAAATATTCTTTTAAAATAAACTTTAGAAAAAAAAATCTGTGGTGCCACAGATGCACAGGTACCATCTGACAGTGCTCCATGCAAGTTAGCCTGGATATCAAGACAACCTTCAACTAAATATAAATATTAAAAACTTTAAAAACAATTCAGATTATTATTTTTGAATGCACCTCTCAAAAGAGAGAATAGCCATTTACAAGTAGCAGCAGTTGCAAATGGTCATAGATCATCAAAGGTATCAAAACATTTTAACATTGTTGTTATACTCATATTAAACATGTAACAAGTGGATCAGAAACGTGAATTTGGAGTGGAACTATTTCGTGAAGTTGTACAGCTGCAAGATCAACAATCATTTGTACTTTCAATATTTAAGAGTGCACAAAACTAGAAGTTTAAACTAGATCAGTAACAAATTATATTGTATTCAAGCTGTTTGGTACTTTTTTTTGTTCTTTGCGTCAATTTCCTCTCCACCCTTCTGAAAGGATCAGTGTCGGAGTGGGGTGCAGTTCCATGGGCACCAGTCGCCCTCTGATATCTTGCCCAAAGGTCATTCATGCTTGAGCCTCAATGTTGAGTGTTGGCAGGCTATGCAACCACAGAAAACACAGCTGGCCCCAATCCTGGCCATGTTCACATCTGGCATTATGATGTCCTTACACTCTACTAAAAATCAACACGAGGCACATACTGGAGACAAGGTCACTCTGTGACCTGTACCTTTATTCACAGGACCAAGGAGTGCTGACCCTGCGTGGGACCTCCCTTTATATACCCAGATGACCAGGTGAGGAGTGTCTCCCACAAGTTCACCCCCTGTGGTCAAGGTGTGCATTTCTTAGATGTATACAGTGTAGTGTTGTTACATGAAGGTTACAGTTACATGAAGATTACATACATGACATCACCTCCCCCCAACGTCTTTGGGTCAAAGATTGAGTCTTTCAGGCGGTCAATGCTCTCTTGTGGAGCGCCGCGGTTGGAGCTCTGGTTGTTGAGCCTTGGCATGCATCTTTGTCACCTGTGGTGATTCCGGCTCGTCCGGGCTGGCCGCAGGGACTGTGCATGCTGCTGAATGTTCTTGTTGCTCGTTCACTGGCAGTGGTGTGGGCAACAGCTCATGATCTTCCTCAGGCTCCTCAGTGTTCATGCTGAACCTTTTTTTTTTAAACTTGGTCCAGATGCTTGCAGCATATCTGTCCATTGTTAAGTCTGACCACTATGACCCTATTCCCCTCTTTACCAATTACAGTACCCTCAAGCCACTTGGGCCCCAAAGTGTGATTAAGAACAAATACAGGGTCATCGATTTCCAAACATCTCCCCTTTGAGTTACGGTCATGGCACTCATTTTGGGACTGGCGCTTGCCCTCAACAATGTCTGACAGGACTGGATGAATGAGAAACAGCCGAGTTTTAAGTGTACGTTTCATGAGTAGTTCCGCTGGCGGGACTCCCGTGAGCGAATGCGGTCGGGACCTATAGGCCAGCAGGAGGCGCAATAGGCGGCATTGAAGGGAGGGTCCTTGAATCCGGAGCATGCCTTGTTTTATGATATGGACCGCACGTTACGCCTGGCCATTGGAAGCCAGCTTGAACAGTGCTGTCCTGACATGTTTGATGCCATTACCTGATATGAACTCCCGGAATTCATAGATAGTGAAGCATGGGCCGTTGTCGCTAACCAGCATGTCTGGCAAGCCGTGGGTCGCAAAGACCGCACGCAGACTCTCCACTGTGGTGGATGTCATGCACGAATTCAATATGATGCACTCGATCCATTTAGAGTATGCATCAACAACAATGAGGAACATGCTTAGTCAACATGAATACATGACCATGGCTTGGTGGGCCAGGGCCACGGGCTGAGTGGGGCCTCCCTGGGGGCATTGCTCAGCTGGGCACACGTCGTGCACCTGCGAACACAGTGTTCCAGGTCTGCATCAATTCCCGGCCACCACACATGTGACCGGGCAATGGCCTTCATTCGCACAATGCCTGGGTGCTCGCTGTGGAGTTCCGTGATGCATGCTTCCCTTCCCTTCTAGGGCATGACTACCCGGCTGTCCCATAGTAGGCAGTCGGCTTGGATGGAGAGTTCATCCATCCATCTGTGAAACGGTCTGACCTCTTCCCAATCCCCAGTAAGGACACATTTCTTAATCAAGGGTAGGAGGGGATCTCTGTTTGTCCAGGTTTTGATCTGGTGGGCTGTGATGGGGGAGCCTGCACTGTCGAAAGCATCGACAGCCATGACCATCTCAGCGCTTTGTTCCGCTGCCCCCTCAGTGGTGGCCAGTGGAAGTCTGCTGAGCGCGTCAGCGCAATTTTTGGTGCCTGGCTGGTGCCGCATTGTGTAGTCATACGCAGCCAGCATGAGAGCCCATCGCTGTATGCGAGCTGACGCATTAGCATCGACAGCGCTGTCAGACAACAGGGATGTTAACGGCTTGTGGTCCATTTCTAACTCGAACCTTCTGCCAAAAAGGTACTGGTGCATCTTTTTCACCCCGTAGACACATGCGAGTGCTTCCTTTTCAACCATCCCATATCCCCTTTCTGCTTGGGAGAGCGACCTGGAGGCATAAGCCACAGGCTGGAGTTGGCCCTCATCATTACTCTGCTACAACATGCACCTAACCCCATAGGATGATGCATCACATGTCAAAACCAATTTCTTACAGGGGTTGTGCAGAGTCAACAGCTTGTTAGAACAAAGCAGGTTCCGCGCCCAATTGAAAGCCCGTTCCTGACAGTACCCCCAAAACTAATCGCAACCCTTACGCAGGAGCACATGTAACAGCTCCAACAATGTGCTTAGGTTCGGCAGAAAGTTCCCGAACTAGTTCAATAGTCCCAGAAATGAACGCAACTCCGATGTGTTGCCGGGCCTGGGCGCGCGACGGATTGCTTCAGTTTTAGATTCGGTAGGCCGGATCCCATCTGCGGCAACCCTCCTGCCCAAAAGCTCTACCTCTGGGGCCAAAAACACACACTTGGGCTTCTTTAGTCGCAGGCCTACCCGGTCCAGTCGGCATAGCACCTCCTCCAGGTTGTGGAGGTGTTCCTCAGTGTCTCGACCTGTGATAAGGATGTCGTCCTGAAATACGATTGTTCCGGGGATGGATTTGAGCAGGCTTTCCATGTTCCTTTGAAAGATAGCAGCTGCTGAACGGATGCCAAACAGACACCGGTTGTAAACAAACAGCACCTTGTGCGTGGTGATGGTGGTCAGTAGCTTGGATTCTTCGGCCAGTTCCTGGGTCATGTAGGCCGAAGTGAGGTCCAACTTGGTGAACAGCTTGCCGCCTGCCAGCATGGCAAAAAGATCCTCCGCTCTCGGAAGTGGGTATTGGTCTTGTAGTGACACTCGGTTGATGGTGGCCTTGTAGTCGCCACAGATCCTGACCGAGCCATCCGTTTTTAGGACAGGGACGATGGGGATTGCCCAGTCGCTGAATTCAATGGCCGAAATTATGCCCTCTCTTAGCAACCTGTCCAACTCACTCTCAATTTTCTCCCGCATCACATATGGCACAGCTCTGGCTTTGTGCTGCACTGGTGTGGTGTCCGGGGTGATGCGTATCACTACTTTGGTACCTTTGAAAGTGACTCAAACTTTTGTAGGACCTGTGAGCATGAACATCGCTCCACAGATGAAATGGCGTGCACATTCCCCCATTTCCAGTTCATCTCAGTTAGCCAGCTCCTCCCCAAAAGCACGGGACCATTTCCTGGGACAATCCAGAGTGGCAGCCAGTTCTCTGATCCATTATGTGTGACCACCAACATTGCACTGCCTAGCACTGGGATGATCTCTTTGGTGTACGTCCGTAATTGCGTGTCAATGCGTTCTAGTTTGGGTCTGCTAGCTCCGAGTGGCCATAGTTTCTCGAATTGTTGGACACTGATAGAGAATTCAAGCTCTGCAGCCTGGCTGCAGTTTTTGAAAAAAACACAGGCCACATTGCATTAAGTCATCAATCAACTTGACATGTTAGGACCTTGGGTAGCAAGCCAATTAAAGGTTAAAAGACTATCAATTGAGCCAATAAGGTCAAAGAAGGCGAGATCTTTTCTGTAAACTGAACCAGGTATAAGTACAGCCATTTTGGCCATGTGGTCTCAGAAGGACAAAGGCCTGGCTTAAAGCCAAGAGCTTGTTGCTGCTGCCAGAATAAAATTACATTAAAACTACAACCGGAGTTCGTATTTCATTGGGAATTAAGAGATCTAACAATTTTGGCATCACAAACAGGATCGCCGAGGAAAGAAACTGAATTTTGGACATCGGACCTACATACTGAGGTAAGGTCTCCTCTTTATAAAAGTCCTCGGTCAAAAGTCTAAATTCGCCTCTCCTTCTACGCGATTCCGAAAGCCTCCGGTTTGCGAACCCTCCGGTTGGTAGTCGGCTCAAGGTCCCATAGACGTCTAACTTCGGTGGTGTGTTAGTTAATTAATCACTGACCCACTGATCGGCTGGAAAGCCTACGACTCGAGACCCCAGTAAAGAAATCAGTATTATGGGAGCAGGAGATAAGAGCAAAGAATTGCCTACAACTGTTAAAGGCGGGCGGGCACCACCTGAGATTTCGATAGATGAAATCCTCCAACAGTTGAAAGAATACATAGAGCAACAATTCAACTTATCTAAAACCTGTATTAAGAGCAAACAAAAGTACAGAACCTCCAAAGGACAATGGTCCTTGGATGAGATTAAAAGGGTCTGGGGAAAAACGACCCATATGTAAAATAAAGAGTGAACTAGATGGTGCCGAGCCGTTATGGGACAGATCCGAAAGCGGAATGAAATTATAATGCGTTCCCAACATGATCGAGAACTGACCAGTACAAAGGACCAATTGCAAGCTGTTTGTGCACAGCTGCGACAGAAAAGATTTGAACTTGAAAAGTCAGAAGCGGAAGTTAAAAGTCTTAAAAGAAATTAAAGAATGGAAAAAATCATTAGGTCAAGAGACAGTAATAGGAAAAGGAAAAATTATCAGTCAATTCCCAGGGTACCCATGTTTGGATAAATTAAAAGTGCAAACCCGAAGACACGACCGAGGAATAGACACAGATTCTGAATCCTCTGACAATACAGGGTCGGAGGATGATGAATTAGGGGTGCGCTTTGCCCCATTTAAAAAAAGACGAGTTGTAGTCAAATCAGAAGAGACTGCGGATGAGGGCGGAACCAAAAAAATGAGGAAAGGGGTGTATGCAGAATACTTAGTTCATGATCCGGCAGACCCAGAGAAAATTGATAAATGGTCCAAGGAATTGCCCAATCCAAAGAAAGGGGGAGTAAAAACGTGGGACCAATTGGACCGCTTAAGAAATATATATCAACTTCATCCCTGGGACGGAGTGCAAATTTTGACCATAATGGTGCCAAAAACACAAGGAAGAAAATTGCACTACAAGGTAGAAGAAGCTTTGGGGCAGGATGAAGAAGAATTAAACGCAGGATGGGAGGCGATTAAACACTGGCTGCAAGTCTTCAGTCCAGCTAAGACAGATTGGGGAAAAATTGCAGCCTGCCAACAGAAAGGAACAGAGGAGGTCCTGGAGTATGATGAGCGGTTTAGATGCACGTGGCTGAACATTCGGGTATGAATAATACGGATGAGGAAATGGATGAACAAGTGTTTGGACCCCTGAAAGCAGCTTTCGTGGCAGGTCTAAAGCCAGAACTGTCCAAAATGCTTAAGGTAGTGTTACTGGACTGGGAAGGTAGAGGAACTACATTTGCAGCATTGGTGGATCGATTTAACCAATTAGATCGGGATATGGGAGCTAAAGTCCGAGCTGTACACACTATGGGATGGAAATCCCAGGATTCCGATAAACAGTTATTAGGAAAATTACCCGGAAAATGTCATTATTGTGGAAAAGAAGGTCTCTGGGCCAAAATGTGCAGGGCAAAACAGCAAGGTCGCGGCCGGGGAAGAGGATGCAGCCAGGGATACAATTCAGCCAACAATCCAGGCTTGCCACAAGATAACGACCTTATAGAAGCATTTACGTGACTGACAATACAACAACAGAAGGAGTTACTTGGGATAGCAAAAAACAATTAGAGCCCACCCTGGTCCACCTCCTCGCACTAATACAACAAAGGGGAGATGGGCTATATATAACTGTGAGGGTGGGCGATAAGGATGTGGACTATCTTTTAGACACAGGAGCGGAATTAACATGCTTACCCCTACAATATGGAGACTTTTTGCCGTTGGATGGTAGGGCATGTACAGCCTATGGAGTTGGGGGCCTAAAATGGAAATTAAAAGGACAACACCGGTACTTATAGGGCTGGGTCCACATGAACTAACCACGCTGGTCTGGATAGGCCCAGTAGATCAATCCCTTTTGGGAATGGACGTTCTAATCCAAGTAGATTCATCGTTGCATTTTGAGGATGGTCGGGTGACATGGTCAATTAGAACTTTGAAGAAAGAAGAATTGAAGGAACACCCGATATGGGCTAAAGATAACAACAGATGGAGCCTGCGTCATTTACAGGGACCAAGCCTCCATGCACTAAACAGTATCCCATCAGTCCAACTGCCATCGCGGGAATCTTATCGGTTATTCAGCAATTGGAGAAACAAGGGGTGCTTATTAAAACGCATAGCTCCTCCAATAGCCTCGTGTGGCCGGTACAGTAATCTAATGAGACTTGGTGTTTGACTGTCGATTATAGGAAAGCTAACCAGTGTATTGATCAAAAAGCTCCTTTGGTTGCAGATCCCTCCACCATTTTTAATGCCCTCAAACCGGAACATAAATATTTCTCGGTTATAGATATGGCCAATGGATTTTGGTCAGTGCCTCTGGCACCGGAGGTTCGACAGTGGTTTGCTTTCACTGTCCAAGGACAACAGTATACTTGAACCCGGTTACCGCAGGGTTTCCACAACAGCCCTACGGTATTCCACATGGCTTTACAAAGCCATTTGCAAGAATTACCTCCCCTGTCATCCAATATGTAGACGATATCCTGCTAGCGTCAAACACGGAAGAACAGCATGAACAAGATTTACGAGCTTTGCTGGACCACCTTCGGCTGAAAGGACAGAAAGCCAGCATCGACAAAGCACAAATATCCCAAGAGGAGGTTGTATACCTGGGACAAAAGATTTCACAAGGAAAGACAGAACTTACCCAGGATAGAACTGCAGCCATTCGGGCTGCTAAAAAACCCACCACTATTCAGGAACTAAGGTCCTTTATGGGATTGTGTAACTTTAACAAAAATTGGATTGACTCCTTCACACAGCTTGCTCAGCCACTGAATGATATCTTAAAGGGGAAACGTGCCTCTAAAGAAGCCATCACCCTCAGTAAGGAACAGCAAGAGGCCTTCCTGAGTTTGAAAAAGGCTTTGTGTTCGGCTCTGGGAATCCCCGACAGTGGTAAGCCATTTACCCTGTTTGTCCATGAGAAAGGAGGATATATGACAGCTATACTGACACAAGAACATGGGGGATCGGCAAAGAGCTATTGGCTATTATTCGGCAAAACTGGATGGGGAAGTTGCCTAAGGGCCATGGAAGCTACATGTCGAGCGGTAATGATCACTGTGGGTCTAGTCCTCGACCAAAAGCTGATTGCCAAGTATCCCCACACCTTACACGCTTTGCTGTCTTTGAAAAGAATGTCTCAGGTGACGGCAGCTAGATGGACCCGCTGAATAGCAGTTTTGGAAGCTCCTAATCTCCATAGCGTCCGAGTCAGCCCGGTTAATCCCGCAACTATGCTCCCGATGTCAGAATCGAGGGAGCAAGACATAGAAACATAGAAAATAGGTGCAGGAGTATGCCATTCGGCCCTTCTAGCCTGCACCGCCATTCAATGAGTTCATGGCTGAACATGCAACTTCAGTACCCCATTCCTGCTTTCTCACCATACCCCTTGATTCCCCAAGTAGTAAGGACTTCATCTAACTCCTTTTTGAATATATTTAGTGAATTGGCCTCAACAACTTTCTGTGGTAGAGAATTCCACAGGTTCACCACTCTCTGGGTGAAGAAATTCCTCCTCATCTCGGTCCTAAATGGCTTCCCCCTTATCCTTAGACTGTGTCCCCTGGTTCTGGACTTCCCCAACATTGGGAACATTCTTCCTGCATCTAACCTGTCGAACCCCGTCAGAATTTTAAACGTTTCTATGAGGTCCCCTCTCATTCTTCTGAACTCCAGTGAATACAAGCCCAGTTGATCGAGTCTCTCTTGATAGGTCAGTCCCACCATCCCGGGAATCAGTCTGGTGAACCTTCGCTGCACTCCCTCAATAGCAAGAATGTCCTTCCTCAGGTTAGGAGACCAAAACTGTACACAATACTCCAGGTGTGGCCTCACCAAGGCCCTGTACAACTGTAGCAACACCTCCCTGCCCCTGTACTCAAATCCCCTCGCTATGAAGGCCAACATGCCATTTGCTTTCTTAACCGCCTGCTGTACCTGCATGCCAACCTTCAATGACTGATGTACCATGACACCCAGGTCTCTTTGCACCTCCCCTTTTCCTAATCTGTCACCATTCAGATAATAGTCTGTCTCTCTGTTTTTACCACCAAAGTGGATAACCTCACATTTATCCACATTATACTTCATCTGCCATTCATTTGCCCACTCACCTAACCTGTCCAAGTCACTCTGCAGCCTCATAGCATCCTCCTCGCAGCTCACACTGCCACCCAACTTAGTGTCATCTGCAAATTTGGAGATACTACATTTAATCCCCTGTCTAAATCATTAATGTACAGTGTAAACAGCTGGGGCCCCAGCACAGAACCTTGCGGTACCCCACTAGTCACTGCCTGCCATTCTGAAAAGTCCCCATTTCCTCCTACTCTTTGCTTCCTGTCTGACAACCAGTTCTCAATCCATGTCAGCACACTACCCCCAATCCCATGTGCTTTAACTTTGCACATTAATCTCTTGTGTGGGACCTTGTCGAAAGCCTTCTGAAAGTCCAAATACACCACATCAACTGGTTCTCCCTTGTCCACTCTACTGGAAACATCCTCAAAAAATTCCAGAAGATTTGTCAAGCATGATTTCCCTTTTACAAATCCATGCTGACTTGGACCTATCATATCACCTCTTTCCAAATGCACTGCTATGACATCCTTAATAATTGATTCCATCATTTTACCCACTACCGATGTCAGGCTGACCGGTCTATAATTCCCTGTTTTCTCTCTCCCTCCTTTTTTAAAAAGTGGGGTTACATTGGCTACCCTCCACTCCATAGGAACTGATCCAGAGTCAATGGAATGTTGGAAAATGACTGTCAATGCATCCACTATTTCCAAGGCCACCTCCTTAAGTACTCTGGGATGCAGTCCATCAGGCCCTGGGGATTTATCGGCCTTCAATCCCATCAATTTCCCCAACACAATTTCCCGACTAATAAGGATATCCCTCAGTTCCTCCTCCTTACTAGACCCTCTGACCCTTTTATATCCGGAAGGTTGTTTGTGTCCTCCTCAGTGAATACCGAACCAAAGTACTTGTTCAGTTGGTCCGCCATTTCTTTGTTACCTGTTATGACTTCCCCTGATTCTGATTGTAGGGGACCTACGTTTGTCTTTACTAACCTTTTTCTCTTTACATATCTATAGAAACTTTTGCAATCCGTCTCAATGTTCCCTGCAAGCTTCTTCTCGTACTCCATTTTCCCTGCCCTAATCAAACCCTTTGTCCTCCTCTGCTGAGTTCTAAATTTCTCCCAGTCCCCGGGTTCGCTGCTATTTCTGGCCAATTTGTATGCCACTTCCTTGGCTTTAATACTATCCCTGATTTCCCTTGATAGCCACGGTTGAGCCACCTTCCCTTTTTTATTTCTACACCAGACAGGAATGTACAATTGTTGTAGTTCATCCATGCGGTCTCTAAATGTCTGCCATTGCCCATCCATAGTCAACCCCTTCAGTATCATTCGCCAATCTATCCTAGCCAATTCACGCCTCATACCTTCAAAGTTACTCTTCTTTAAGTTCTGGACCATGGTCTCTGAATTAACTGTTTCATTCTCCATCCTAATGCAGAATTCCACCATATTATGGTCACTCTTCCCCAAGGGGCCTCGCACAACGAGATTGCTAATTAGTCCTCTCTCATTACACAACACCCAGTCTAAGATGGCCTCCCCCCTAGTTGGTTCCTCGACATATTGGTCTAAAAAACCATCCCTTATGCACTCCAGGAAATCCTCCTCCACCGTATTGCTTCCAGTTTGGTTAACCCAATCTATATGCATATTAAAGTCACCCATTATAACTGCTGCACCTTTATTGCACGCACCCCTAATTTCATGTTTGATGCCCTCCCCAACATCACTACTACTGTTTGGAGGTCTGTACACAACTCCCACTAACGTTTTTTGCCCTTTGGTATTCTGCAGCTCCACCCATACAGATTCCACATCATCCAAGCTAATGTCTTTCCTAACTATTGCCGGGGGAGAATGTGAAGAGCATGACTGCGTGGAGATTTTAAAACAAACAGAAGAAGCAGCCTCAGCAGCAGAGGAGCCTCTGCACAACCCAGACCTCATCCTGTTTACAGATGGTTCCTCCTTTGTGGACAATGGTACCAGAAAAGCAGGATGGGCAGTTACAACTTTATATGAGGTAGTGGCAAAAGGATGTTTACCCTCAGGAACGTCAGCACAACAGGTCGAGTTACGTGCCCTGTCAGAAGCATGTCGAATAGCAGAAGGACAGGCAGCTAATGTCTACACAGATTCGCGCTATGCTTTTGGAGTCGCTCACGACTTTGGTCTGTTCTGGTGGAAAAGGGGATTCCTCACTGCTGCTGGTACACCTATCCGAAATGGAAAAGAAGTCCAAGACTTACTAGAGGCCATACAATTACCTCAGGAAGTGTCCATCCTGAAGTGTAAGGCCCATACCAAGGAAAATACCACAGAAGCACAGGGAAATGCCCTAGCTGACCAGGCAGTTAAAGATGCCGCCTCACAGGGCGTTCCTCCAGAAGAACCAACACAAATGTGCAGATTGAAAGCACTCAGGACTCTGACACGAGACCTTCAAACAAAGCAAGGCGAATGCTCCCGAGAGGAAAAATGGACATGGATTGAGGCAGGAATTAAGCTATGTGAAGATGGTGTCTGGAGACAAAGAGTTACCGACAAGCCAGTCGCGCTACAAGCGCTTATGCCTTTTTTAGCCCAACAGATCCACTCGTGGGGACACTTGGCCTCACAACAGATGACGGCACGGTTCCAGAAAAGCTGGTGGGGTCGGGGATTTAAAAAACATGCCCAGCTGGTAGCAGACCGCTGTGTGGTCTGCCAGAAAAATAATTCTGGACCCATCACGGTAATGCCCCAACTGAGGCCCCCTGCCCCTGTCGGACCATTCCAGCATCAGCAGGTTGATTATGTATCTCTTCCTTCATGCCAAGGCTACACTAACATTCTTGTCATGGTCGACAGATTCCCTAGATGGGTAGAAGCTGTCCCAACTAAAAGAGCCACAGCCAATCACACTGCAAAGGTCTTGTGTAAGGATTACATTCCCCGATGGGGTGTCCCGAGTAGCATTGACTCAGATCGGGGAACACACTTCACAGGTGCTGTCTGCCAAGAAGTCTGTAGGTTACTGAACATTACGTGAGATTTACACTGTCCTTATCATCCACAATCATCAGGACAAGTAGAGCGAATGAATCGAACTCTGAAACAACAGCTTGCCAAATATCACCAAGAAGGAACACCATGGCCCCAGGCACTACCAATAGTGCTATGTAGCATTAGGGCAACCCCGAACAGAATTACAGGTCTAAGCCCATTTGAAATTATAACAGGAAGACCCATGTCGCTGCCAGGAACTATCGATTTAAGAAAAGCTGATGTTCACTTAATGAGTGACACTTTGTTATCATACTGTCAGAACCTAACCAATGCTATTAGTTCTGTTTCCCGACAGGTATCGGCAGCTTGGGGTAATCCACCCGAAGGAGGGCACGACATCATCCCGGGAGTCTGGGTGTATGTGAAAAAGTTGCATAAAAAACCTTTGGGTGCCAAGTGGGAGGGACTTTCTCAAGTGTTATTGACCACCCAGGCAGCTGTTAAAGTCCAAGGAAAGAAAGCCTGGATCCACGCTTCACACGTTAAACGAGTACCCGTAACTGAAGCTGAAATCTAATAAGGACAATTACTTTTTGCCAAAATGTATAAATTTACTGTATTATTGACTGTAGGTATTCTAGGCATTTGCCTACTTCTTACTAGCCGACCCTCTGCTCCAAAGGGAAATAGTAGGGTAGCAAGGGAATTACATGTAAATACCTTTTTATATATGTCATACATTTATGCCAAACAAGGTAACATTTCTAGTTGTTGGGTGTGTGCGCATATTCCTATTCACTCAAAGGGAGGAATTCCCTTGAGGCCAGTTCCCTTGAATATCTTGGAAATGGCTGAGTGGATAATTAATCAAAACAAAACAGGCAATGCATTTCAGGATATGGAAAACTGGGCACGTAAATGGAAGTCAGCAGGTTACAATCTGACTACCTTTGAAGGGGGATACCAACTGTGCTACAATAATTCCAAACGACCCCCATTTTTTGTTATCACTAATACAACGGGAATAGCAAGACCGGGGGAATCGGTATGTCTGATTAGAAACATCAAAGGCGGCCAAAATATGGGGTATAGTAACTGCTCCCGAAATTATAATATAATCAAGCCACGGAACCGTCCAAACTGGGCCGATGTGGGAGTTTTTAACGTAACGGGGATTCTGAATAAAACAGGTGGAAAAGCCTGGACAGGCCCCGGAATGTTGCTGACAAAGAAACAGTTAACCTTCATTGCCTATAATGGCACCTACTGGGTGTGTGGCCACTGTGCCTACCCTTAGCTGCCCCAGAATTGGATGGGATCCTGCTATTTAGCCTACATTGTGCCTTATATGTATCATATAAGGTCACTGTCGGAACATTTACACCGTCCTAAGAGAGTTATCACAGAAACAGAGAGGTTCTTTGCCATTCTGATCCCCAGGTATGGGACCGCCAAACTGGCAAGGGAATCCATTAACATGGCATCCGTTGTGGAACGGGTAGCCAATGATACCTCAGAGGCCCTAGTTAAAATCAATGCAGAAATGGTGGCAATCCGCACAGTAGCCCTACAGAATATACTGGCCCTTGACTACATCCTGGCTAAAAAGGGAGATACTTGTGCCCTACTCGGAACTGAGTGTTGCACATATATCCCAGATAGCTCCGAAGAAATTACCCACTTAGCGGAGCATATCCAAAAGGAGGTAGAAAAATTTAAGCAACCCCCATCATTCACTTTGTGGAGCGGAGCCCACTGAATGGCTAGGTTCAATAGGAACTTCATTGGTGGAAGGTTTAATTCTATTCATTGTAATTATTTTACTTTTATATTGTTTGTTTATGTTGATTAAATGTTGTTGCGACCAGGCGGCTGCAGCTGCTGTCCCTAAGGTGAGACACCTTGCAGGTCCTAGCAGACCGTCTGTCCGTGGCACCGGGGTATGTTATGCTTAAGGGAAGGTTGTTTACTGGTTGAATTAAGATATTGATTTGAATTAAATTGGAATAAGGTTCATTAACCTACTAAAACCAGACTTCCATTGTGGCCACGATGGAATTCAGGTTGGTGTAAATTTGTGTGGAAGTTACTAGTCCAGACATGTGGCGAAACACATCAACAAATTTTAGAAGAAAACTCTATTAACATGTATGAAATTATTTTGTAGAATGTTTAACCAGTGATAGCTGATGTTTTATGATTCAATTTGTGAAAGAATCAAAGGGGGGATTGATAGAGAATTCAAGCTCTGCAGCCTGGCTGCAGTTTTTGAAAAAACACAGGCCACATTGCATTAAGTCATCAATCAACTTGACATGTTAGGACCTTGGGTAGCAAGCCAATTAAAGGTTAAAAGACTATCAATTGAGCCAATAAGGTCAAAGAAGGCGAGATCTTTTCTGTAAATTGAACCAGGTATAAGTACAGCCATTTTGGCCATGTGGTCTCAGAAGGACAAAGGCCTGGCTTAAAGCCAAGAGCTTGTTGCTGCTGCCAGAATAAAATTACATTAAAACTACAACCGGAGTTCGTATTTCATTGGGAATTAAGAGATCTAACAGACACTCATAAGTGACTGGCTGGCCCCTGTGTCCAGTTCCATGCGTACCAGAATGCCGTTTAACAGTACTCTCATCATCATAGGTGGCATCTTTGTGTATGAGCTGTGGATGTTTGCCACCTGAACCCGCTGAACCTCAGCGTCCATTGCTGTGTCCCAAGCATAACCCTGCCTTGCAGACCCATCTTGTGGTTCATCTGCTTCATAAACCAGCCCCGCTGCGGGCTTCCTGTACATTCTGGCCAAATGTCCACTGAAGTTACAATTTCTGCAGATAAATTGTTGAAACCTGCAGGTTTTCGCAGCATGTGTGCCCCCTCACCTCCAGCATGAGCTGAGATTGTTGTGAACAAAAGAGCTGTTACCAGGCATTCCTCTCTGATTGTCTCTTTGATTACTCTAGAGCACGCTGTTAGTGGGTGTCAGTGGCCCCATCCCGGGACGTATTGTCCCTTGTGATGGTGTAATTGTCCGTTTGACCTGCTATTGTCTCTGTTGAGGACCCACCCTCGAGTCTGTTACTGCCTGGTTGGTGTCGAATTGCCCTTGCCTGCCTGTGGGGTTCTGAGTCGCGTTTACCATGTTAACTCCCTGCTCCATCGCCATGTTGGGAGCAGAGTTGCGCGCATATATGATCTTGGTTTCCTCCTCCCCCATCATGAAGGTTTGAGCCATCAACGCCACTGCTTCCAAGGTCAAGTCCTTCGTCTCAATTAGCTTTCTGAATTCAGTGAATAAAAATAATTCATTGGCTGTGAAGCATTCAGACATGTGATCGGTGATTTATAAATGCAAGT